>NC_073694.1:164380117-164680117 GCF_029784165.1 Wyeomyia smithii
ATAGTTATACGTTTTTGGACGATATGTGTATGCATAGATGATTGAATATGTAAGTATGTGTGTGTGTCTAGGGACGTAACGAATAAGGGAGTAAGCAATAAGAAAGTAAGGAATATGGTAGTAAGGGATAAGTGAGCAAGGAATAAGAAGATAAGGAATAAGTAAGCAAAGAATAAGGAAGAAATAATAAGGCAATATAATAGGGAATCAATAACTTCATGACATTTAATTTCAGAACCAGCACAGATTATATATTCACAAGCATTCGTTGTCAACGCTTTCACTACGAAATGGCTACCCTACTTTTTATCATTTGTAGGGCTCTTATTACAACGTGTAATACAGCAAACCGTAACCGTAGAAAAGGCACCATGGAAGAGATAATCTTTGTGTGGTGCTGTTCTTTATTTATTGCGTGCGGAATCGAAGATGAGCATCAAGCACCTTTGTTCGTGATTTACTCAGTTTGCTGTTGCCTGTACCAGCTTGTTTTTTTCAAGACATCAGTTTTAAACATATTCTCACAGCAGATCATTTAATTGCCTGTTAAAAAAGATTATTACGATCTTTTCAGAATAGCTTCACCTTTGAGACATCAAAACAGTCTAGGCTCATAAAAGCAAAAATTATCTGACTTATTAGAATGGGAGGATTTTGCAAGGTTTTTTTGACGTGGGACTACGTCATTCTTCACTATACTAATGTACATTCTGTGAAATTTTTTCACTTTAACAGAAAAAAAAAACTTCAAAAATATAATAAAACAAAAAAAAAGTTAAAGACGATGTCTATAAAACACGATCGAAAAAGTTGTAGTACTACCTTAGGATTTCGAGTTTATCATACAAAGTTTTTCAAAAATGTGCTTATCAACTAAGCTATCCATTTGAGGAAAAAATGAGCGTGAGTGATTATTTACATCCTTGGTTTGAAGCATTCGAGAGTGGACAATTTTCATGACACTCTAGATGTTTTCAAGTTTTTAATTTGTGTCCCTATATATGTTGCCGTAAGACGTAATTCTACGTCAATAACATAAAACGGACACCCAAAAAAGCACATATAGGAGCCTTATTTCAAACCTTTTGCTGTTTATTAGTCTGTATCTTGAACTGCTATTCCATTAAATTATGAAAGTGCATTGCGAAAGCTCAAATCGGAAAAAATGAAAGAATCTAGCTATTCAGCCATTCCTATGACTTTAGGTGCCTCTAGCCATTACCAAAACGTATCAACTTACACGAGAGTGTCGCATAGTTATTCCTCGCTGGGTTCGTCGCTTTAACATTATGTCTATGAGAAAACTCATTTAGGTCTCTGAAAAGTGCCCGGGCAGAAAAGCATAATAAAATCACAACTTATCAATAACATGTTTAGTTATGAGAACTCATCGTGTTATTCGAAAGATGTTCACGTTTCATACATGGGTATGAAAATAAGATAGACACCAAAATTCACAGTACTGGATAAAAAACTATAATCTTTCATTATTTTCCGGTTTGAGCTTTTGGAGTGCACCCATGTTTACCATTGTTGTTCAACTCAAAATATTATTAATTTCAACTGTATCCAACAAATAAACCCGATTTTTATAATTAAGGTGAGTCACGGTGCAATTTTCTGACTGTGATAAAATCGAAACAGCGTTTCGAAAACATGTCAAGGAATCTGAAAATAGATCAATTTTAATCGGTAGTGTTGCCAGATAAGTTCTTTTTGCATTTGAAAAATTAAATCGCTTTTTACAATAATTTCATCGTGGTTTTGTTATAATATTGCATAAGCAACACTCTCTGTATCTCTCTGGTTTTGAGCAGTTTTCTATTTTAAGTTTTTTTCATTTCAATGAACATTCTAGAAATTTCATTTTAAAGTAAACTGGAGAAATAACAGAAATTAACCAGCGTCACTTGGAAAATTAAATTATGTTTTTCGGCAAATGAGTATACTCTGATTTAACATTCGATAATCTCATCGTATCTCTGAGAAAATTTTACATGGAAAACATTTCTCACCTTAAGGTACTATAAACAAAGCTCTAGCTGCAGCAGTTTTAAAAAATAGTGTCAAATATACTCTGTTTTTTCTACAATTATTATTTCTAAGACTAAGTGGATGAAATTGAACCTCTAATAGCACTGTTTTGTGAGAGCAATTTTCAGCGAAATACATCTTATAATAAATTGTACTTAGTTCTCAAATGTTCTATCAGATTTTATCCAAAATCTCTTCTCATAACTTCAACCGTTTTGATGATTATGCACACAGGTTTGAACATGAAATAAGAAGTATGTCTACCCATCTTGCCCGCTACGCCCCTGGTCGTTTTCTTTCTACCGGATTCGAAGCAAACACCATCTCCGCAGGGTAGTTGTCCGGCATTCTTACAACATGTCCTGCCCAGCGTATCCGTCCAGCTTTAGCCACCTTCTGAATACTCGGTTCACCGTAGAGTTGCGCGAGCTCATGGTTCATTCATCGTCTCCATATTCCGTTCTCCTGCACGCCGCCAAAGTTCGTCCTTAGTACCCGTCGTAAGAAAACTTCGAGCACTCACAGGTCCTCCTCGAGCATTGTCCACGTTTCATGCCCGTAGAGAACAACCGGTCTTATGAGCGTTTTGTACAGGTTACATTTCGTACGGGGGCTTAGTTTGTTCGACCGCATTTGCCTGTGGAACCTATAGTAGGCACGACTTCCGCTGATAATACACCTCCGGATCTCTCGGTTGGTATCATTGTCCTCAGTAACCAGTGAGTCAAGATAGACAAACTCATCGACTACCTCGAACTCATTGCCGTCGATCGTAATGCCTAGGCGTTGTCGGTCGGCTTCACTGCCCATAAAAGCATAAGAGTCCCATATGGAAATGCTCACAATTGAGACAATTGCAATTGAAGTTCTAATCTTGAATTTGATGCAAATAACTATGATTTGACAAAAAGTATGTTTTATTCAACTGTATGTTTATGAGGTGGAACATTATATATTTCCATGAGCTCTAAGAACTTTTGCATGATTTTTAGGCTTGGAAATAAATGATGGGACTCGTTTACCTTTATTTTCTCTCTATATATAAAAAATAAAAGCATATCAGTCTCCACGCATTCTAAGACGGCCAAAGCATTTATTATCATTTCTTATTGTGTATGTCATGTGAACAGTTTATTCAATCCAATTTTCTTTTAAATGGCCACATTGGATCATAAGCAAAGCAAAGCAAAGCCTTGGTGCTACATTCCGATTCGGAACTTGACCTTCTCTTTATTTATACACAGACTTCGCAGCCGACTGTTCAGTGTACAGGACAATTGCGGGGCTAGCGCTACGATCCTACTGACACTAACAGTCTCCCCCGAGCCGAGACTCGAACCTACGACGACTGGCTTGATAGGCCAGCATCGTACCTCGAGACCATCTGGGGATCATATGAATTGCAATATGTTGGTTTGGTTTCAACAGATTGCAACATGGACCGGTGCATGTTACTTACCAAAAGGCAACTAAAGCTGAGAGATGAAACCTCGTTCGACATAGAGTCTACAATCTTCATCAACATCAAACATTTCACGAGGAATCGATGCAGACCGTAAGGCCACACTACTGAACATTTTAATTCCACTCATTCCTGATGCTTAGAAGGATATACTTAAGATGGGACTCGTACGCCTTTATTTTCAATATGGTACGGACAAGGTTTGGTATTTTTCCAGTATTTTTCAGAACAAACTTTAAAATTTTATTAAGGCATACGAAAATTTGAATTAAATTAGATTCATTGATAATCCACCCGAAATCCGCACACAGCACTGCGTCCCACCGTAGTCTTTATCAGTCTAATAAGCTTCCTCGGAAAGCCGTCTCCGTTCATGACCTTTCGTGGCTCTTTTAGGTCAATAGTGTCATTCGCGGCTTTGAAGTCGGTGAATAGTTGGTGTGTGGGGGTTCTGTATTCACGGTATTTCTGGAGGATTTGCCGTATGGTCAAGATTTGGTCCGTCGTAGACCGTTCTTCCACGAAGCCGGCCTGATAAATTCCCACAAATCCGTTGGCTAGGGATGAGAGGCGGCGGAAAATTATTTGGGAAAGCACTTTGTAGGCGGCATCCAGGACGGTAATCGCACGATAGTTCCCACAGTCCAATTTGTCGCCTTTCTTATAGATAGGGCAGATAACTCCTTCCTTCCACTCCTCCGGTAGCAGTCCAATATCCCAAATTCTTGCAATCAGCCGGTGCAAACAGGTGGCCAGCTTCTCCGGGTCCATCTTAATAAGCTCCGCTCCGAGACCATCCTTCCCAGCTGATTTATTGTTTTTCAAATGCTTGATGGCATCCTTAACTTCACCTATTGTTGGGGCTGGCACGTTTGTTGCACCGACGGGATCGCTTTCTTCGCCGCCATAGTCCTCTGCCTGGGCGCCATTCTGGTGTTCATCGAAGTGCTGCTTCAACTTTTCGGCCACCTCACGATCGTCCGTCAGAATACTACCACCTTTATCCCGGCACCTGATAGGCTAACCTGATAGAAATGTAAAATGTAATGTATACTGGAGACATGTACACGCAAAAGTTCAAGCACAGACAGACGTCCAAGCAAGAACAACATTGATCAAAATTTCCGTGTAAATTTTCAAAGTAAATTGCGTTATAAATCACTTGTACACTAACGCTGCCTGGTGACCTTATCGCTACAATACATTTTTTTTCACTGGTGTACGAGGCTGGCGGTACTGGTAGCGCTATCTAGTTACGGATTGCTGCTACAAAAAACTTTACACAAGTTTGGAACTCAGCTTGGACGTCTGTCTGCGGTTCAAGCTTACATCATCCGATGTGTCCTCTAAAAAGCACATCAATGCTCTGGCTTTTGCACAACAAATGTGCAACAGTTGCGTAATGAATACACTGACAGAGATCGAAATCAGAATATGTATAATATACACAAAATCGTGGTGTTTCGGTAGACTTCGGTTTTGGGCAAACGATCAGTTTTGGGGCGCTCAAAAAACCGCTGGTAACTTTCGCGAGTCGCTGCGTATCAAAGGCTCGTGCATCCCTAATCACCGTCAGTAACTGAAACAGCCAATAGCGAGCCTTGTTGCAACAGAATTTACTGACGCTGGTGCCAGTAACGTGGAACCGAATGCATATGAATAAAACCAGGGTCATCGTTAAATGCAAAATGTTTTATACAAATCCAATGTCTTTTTAATTGTTATTGATTCGATGATTTTTTTGAATGACCGGATTCATGGTAGTGAATCGATCAGTTCATATTTGCATAGTACCAAGATCATCAGTATTGATTACTGCTTACACTGCTTTAACGATAGCAGCATTCTGGAAAATATTACCAATACCAGTACGAATCATCATGGCAATACTAGCACCGGTTAATACTTCAAAAGTGTTTTGATTTTGAGCCGTTCAATACATTGAACATTCGATAGAGCACCAAATGCGATATAAACAACACACATTCGTTGTACTGGTTCCGAAACAGTGCAAAAATGCTCTAGAAAGACGCAACATTGATGTGGTTACGTACAGTCCAACTTTTGCGTGTAGAATGTAAAATATATTGGGAAAAAATTAAAAAGAGGTGAAATAAGAGAAACGGAAATAATGTAGATTGTATAAAAAGAAAATATATTCATCAAAGCCTAAAAATAGACCGAGAATAAAAGAAGTAAAAGAGATAAAATTTTTGGAAAAATTCAAATAACTGCAGTTTCTGACTATCAGTGACCTTAAATATTATTATTTTTAGTTTTCCTTTTCAGTAATTAGTAATTCCCTCCCAGCTGGTCTCGAGATACGATGCTGACCTGACAAGCCAGTCGTCGTAGGTTCGAGTCTCGGCTCGGGAGAGACTGTTAAGTGTCAGTAGGATCGTAGCACTAGCCCCGCAATTGTTCTTTACACTTAACAGTTGGTTGCGAAGTTTGCGTATAATAAACAGAAGGTCGAGTTCCGAATCGGAACGTAACACCAAGGTTTTGCTTTGCTTTAATTAGTAACCGAAGTTGTACTGAAAATGTTGAGTTCTGCTTGAAACAATATTAATTCTGATGAAACGTTGAATATGTTTTCGACTAAACTTAAAAGCTTATTTCTAGTAACTAAGTAGTAACTAAGAGTTTTACAGAATTGCATCTTAAAACCTCAGTTTTCTACTAAATGTTGTCTCTGGAGAAATTACAGCAAGTTTCAAAACTGAAAAAATATATCTACTCTGGAAAAAAAAACATTACAGAATAGGTTGTTTGCTCAAATCGATTGTAAGGTTACATTGTAGTGTACCTCCTAGTAGAGTAATGAAAATCACACTTTTCCCGTTAATTAACTTAGCTAACTAGCTAAACGCTAGCCAGTTGTGGGTGTTTGGAAAACCTCAGCGCTTGCCGACGACGATTTACGGTTAACCGTCGCCGTCATTTTCAGACCAGACCGCGTACACAAACCCTAACCGCACCAATGCTAACTTATGTGTGCGCTATAATGGCGGTCGTGACACGACGTGCATATGACATTTGCACTAGTGACAATTTTTCTAGCGAAAGGTTCAACCGTTAGACGGAAACAGGAAGTAATGTTTCCTTCATGCATGACCTTTTCTAAAATAGTCCGATCAATTTCATTCATCAAATTCATAATTAAACTGGTTTAGAATGGTCCGCTGAATGTTCTGTTGCACCTCAAAGAATCATTTAAATCCAATAACAACTCCCGAACGGTGGACCACTTCTGCCTCTGTTTACTAATTCTCAGCTTCAAATAACGATTGTGAACCGCTTTATTTGTTTACCGATTCACTTGGGGGAGCTACGAAAGTAGTCACACTAATTACCGTCCGTCAGTAGTGCGGGCAGTGCAGCAGAAGCGTAAACCAGCGTTTGAATACCTTCACCGCCGAGCAGCTGCTTCTGAGGGAAACGTAGGGGGTGTGTTCAAAAGATGGACAGTATGACCGAGCTGACAGGTAGGTGTTGCGAGGATGTCACGAACGATCGTTAGCAATCTGT
Organism: Wyeomyia smithii; assembly: GCF_029784165.1. Classification (NCBI taxonomy): domain Eukaryota; kingdom Metazoa; phylum Arthropoda; class Insecta; order Diptera; family Culicidae; genus Wyeomyia; species Wyeomyia smithii. The sequence continues at coordinate 164,387,145 of NC_073694.1, forward strand.
AAGTTTGTTGGACAAGTCGTATGGGTGTGTGTGTGTGTGTTACACGCGTCACCGCGCAAGCTGGGTTTGCGGATTCACATCATCAACATTAAAGAGCGACAAGCGTCGCCGGGTTATGGGCGTAATGATTTACTGCGGTTGGAGGTGTGTATTTGATATTTTTTGTCGCCCGGCGTTATTATTGTTAATGTCTCTAGATAACTTAGATAAATATTTAACTGGCGATGGCGGGTAAAACTGCAAATAACTAAGTATACTTTGATGGGTGTGGGAAGCAGGACTGGGTTTTCTTGCACTTGATGAATAAGAAAGACAGTGAAATGAAATTACGAAAAGACACAAATAGCTCCCATTGAGACATAAGAAATTATGGTACATGTCGTACACATTCCGAGAAGTCGGTCATTAATCTTTCTAGTTCATCGAAATAAATCAAAGGTGCATAATCCTTGGTAGCGCGTATTTTACAACGTATCGCAACGTTGACTGCGGTCAAGTTTTTCGACAGTGAAAAATGTCTGTTTTTGTTTATAAATGTCATACTTTTCATTTAATATTTTAGGAACACGCAAAAATATTGGGCGTCCTGTTTATGTATGATGGTTTGCCATTATTATTAATTCTGTTACGTATAATTTCGTATATCTTCAACCACCAACTCCAGCTTTTACATGCATCGACATGCCAAAAATATTCTCAGTGGCGCACCGATCTAATAGCATCGTCTGCGGCGATGTATGAAAAATTGTGCGTGACTAAATCGAATTGTAGAGAATACTCCAACCGGAAAATGAGCCACATGGTACATTGTTTACATATACAAAATATCGAAGCCAGTAAGGTTCGCTTTAGATATGTCGATAGGTTTTAGGTTCGTCACCAACGATCCGTCTGTTTAATAAAAAAAATAGATCTGGCCGAGAAAAATTCATTTAAAAAAAGCGTTAGCCGAAGTATAAAGAAAAACGCTTTTCTGCGAAAATTCTATCTTGTTTACTAATTCAAATGATCATGCATGAAGTAGTTTCAGTTTCAGTATTAGTTTCCTGCCCAGCAGTCCCTAACTGTCGGTGTGGCATTTATTTGAATAAATTTATCTTCTCGTAAACATTTGGCCGACCCACTTCAAGCGCTCTTTCCCGTTTGACATTCAGTCAGTAGAGTGCAGGTTGCAGTTGCATCATCGCCCGTCGTCCCTCCTCCACTAGCCTGTAGCCGACTGATGGGGTGTGTCGAGACGGGCAGCCGAAATCGTCGCCGTGGCCGTCCAACACCAGAACCGGGGCCCGTCGTCGTCGATTGTGTTCACTTCATAATAAACATTTATATTTATTTTCGCACGCGTCACCCATTGACTGAGGGGACACTCCGGAGCTACTCGCATCGCACGTCCGCCGCCATGTCGGTCGTGTCGTGTCAAACAAACAGCTGCCGATGCTTGTCTTACTATACGTACTCATGATAAGTGCCTGTTGATCATCACCGTCACATGAAAAGGAAGTGGCTGGTTATTACACCGGTTGCTCGACGGAAGATTGATTTAGATAGTGGTAACTTTGTGTTCGTTTTTTTTTGTGAAATCCATCATGCACTTTTCAATTTTACAAAGATTATTCTTGTAATTTTTTACATTCTTCCTCCGGTGTGAAGCATAGATAATTTAGAAAATTTGGTTCAACAACACTTTTGAACGTAGCTCTCCGGTATCGATAACCTTGTGCGCGCTCTGACCGTCTTCAGACTAGGATGAGATATTTTGCAGCCTTGTAATTTAACATACGCCCAAATCGAGTTATACAACGGGTTAAGGCTCCGGGGTGCTAGGGAGTCAAAAACCTTCATCTATGCAGCTGTAGGCCACAGCTTCGATGCTGAGAAGTTTTTCGTCGAAGAACGGAATTATAATTTTTTCAAAAAAATAAACGGAATTTCTTCGAACGAATCACATTTTTTGCCCACTCTGTAATAAAGTGTTTCACTCTAACTGGGAAAGATGCGTGCAAAGCTTTTGAAATGATTCTTCGTTTCAATTTTTCAGTAATGTTGGCTTTCTTGACAAGTTTTTTCATGAAACGTACCGGCTTGGGAGGAATTTTTGCGCGGACAGCTATACTGCACGAAAAGACATCAATTCAATTGTTCCTGTAATTAAGGATCAATTAATCTGTTCCCGCAATTAAGGATTTTTTAACTTGTATTTTTTGTAATTTTCGAATCTTACGTAGGATTTTCTCTTCTCCTTCGTAAGCATTCGTAAGAAATTTGGGTACCCCTCTCTCCCTAAGCCCTTACGTATTTTGTGGGTGACCCCTAGACCAAAGTATACTCAAAAGAGTGCCTTAACAAACGTATTTCACCCTTAATTATATTAGATTGTCTCCAATGTTACCCTACAATGAAGTATTCAGCGATAATAAAGCAGAGACTCCCGACAGTAGTTTATTGGGATTTGCTGTCCACATACAGGGACAAAATGATTGAGACAGGCAAAATTTTGTACATTTCTAACTGGCCAGAACTTCACGAAAAATGAAACAATTTTGATGTAACAGGTTTCATTTTATTGGAAAAAATATTCTGGTTTTTCGAGTAGGGGAACTGCTCCATTATTCATCTCATCTCATATATTCATCTCATACAACATGAAAACACAATTGAAAACAGGAAAAAACGCATATTTTCTAACAAAACCAATCTGCTAATCCATGGAATGAATTCTTTTTAGTTCACTTTAGATTTCTTATGAACAGGAATTTTTAAAAACTCACTTGAAAGCATTAAATTTGATATTATAGTCGGACATCTGCACTCGGAAACTCATTTACTTCAATCACCTATCTCAGAAAACAAAATCCGCGAATTGTTCTATACGGCTTTTGACGAAGGACTACGTCTAACCGCACTATATTGAGACACATTCTGCGGAAACTAAATCCAAGGTGTAACGTTGGAATGAAAGATTTCAAACGGTAATACTGATGTAACCACAGGATGGATCACAATAACCAATATATCGTTGGATTGATGAAATGATGGACAATTTTGTGATTTTTCAGCTATCGTTATCACTTCATTGTACAGTGAAAGTTTCATAAAAGTTTCAAGGTCGAATTTTCACGAACAATGTACCAATCACATGCAAGCACGCCTAGCACAGACTTCATGAGTAGTCACCAACTGCCTGCTGTGATATCCTTTATAACAGTGGCAAAAAAAAATTGACAGAATCTCCCCGTACCAATACGTCAACCAACGTTTACTTCTATGAGCCTAGACTATTCTAATGTCTTGAAGGTGAAGCTTTTTCGGAAAGTTCGTGACCACCTCCACTATCAGACAGGTTCACGTTCTACTGTTAGAATCTTTTAAAACTGATGTCTTGAAGGAAAACATGCTGGCACAGGCAACAATACTGCACCGAGCAATGTCGGAATAGAGCGCTGAACACTCATCTGTTAGTGCAGAAGAACTCGATATTCATTTGTGGGCAGCCAAGCCAAAAGACTACATTGCTGCTGTCGACGCACAGTGAGGCCTGTTGGGTTAACGCGTAGGTGTCGTTATGCGATCTGGAACACAATCGAATTGCCGCTTGAATTGTCTTCTTCTTCTTCTTGTTTCGTATAGTAGCAAATATCAGCATTCAATATAATTATTCGGGTGCCGCAAAATACGCTGCGCCACCGGGGACAACAAAATTCTGTACGTGTGAGTAGAGGCAGTCGAGGCAGATAGAAAAGTATATAAATTCGGTGCATTGTGCAGATAAAATACGTTGTTTAGTTTTGAACTCTACACTCTGTTTTTCTCAGATTTATTAAAATAACTAAATATAGAGTATTTAAAAGAAAATAGAGAACCAGAATGCTCCGTACAGATCTTTCAAAAAGTAATTAAACAAGCTGTACTGATAATTATATTTTGCCAGCTAAATGAATTTAATTCAATATGACAATTCTATTTGCATCCCGCGGTGGCGGTATAGAGGAAACCAAATTCATTTTATCTTGATATTAGAGTTCCCATATTTATATTTATATTTTTCAATTAAAATTTCTTTTACATTAACATCTTCAAGATAATATTCCTTTCTTGATAACCTCACATGTCATTGAACAACACTGTGCGAATAATAATTGCTGAGGCTAATGTAGTTTATTATTATAGCCCGGTTTATTTTTGAAGATAATAGACATATGACATTCAAATACGGCATTTTCGTTGTTTTTCAGTATCTTGTAACTGATTCATTTGCTCTGTTTCTGTTTACTGATAAACTGTTTAAATTGACCTGAATTGAATGTTAACATGTTTATAAAATTCTATATGTATGATAATGAAAGGTATTCATCAATATAAAAGAGATTTTTTTTCCAAAATAGAGGGCTGCAAGTTAATAATAAAAATACAGGCCCTGTTCGATTTTGGAAACACCAGAATTTTTTCTGTTGCCAAAATCGAACCATGCCAAAAATGAATGGTTCTCTTTTCATGACTTTTTTCACATTTCAAACGGCCTAAGACGACATTAACAGGAGATATGGCCTCCAATAAACTAGTTTTAGTTCTAAGTCGTTTGAGGTGTAGCTTGATGAAATTAGGCTGACGACCTAGATACTGATATTACCATCCGAGTAATTAGAGGCTGCCTTGATAATGATCATCATATTACCGGAACATGTTCCGGTCATTTCTCAGGAACCGTTTGAACGATTTCATCCGCTTCGGCAACATAAAAAAACAAAATACCTTTCTTTTGAAGAATATTGAGCTTAAATTGGTTAAAAAAAATCAAGAAAACTAGAAAGATGTGATTAAACATAATCGCTCGTTTTTGGCACATGTGTGCCAAAACAGAACCGTGCCAAAAGTAAAACAACTCAAATCAAACAGAGCCTTAAAAGGAAATATAAAAACTATTGTAGTCCTACGTCAACTATGCGGTCGTGTTTTGGATACCACCCTCCTACTATTTTTATCACTAGAGGACCACTTTTTGTTTTAGGGGCCATCCACATACCACGTGGACAGTTTTTTAACGATTTTAACCCCCCCCCCCCTCGCCGTGGACAACTGCCCATATAAATTCTAAAAATTTTGTATGGACCGTGGACATCACACAGCTTGCTTCACTACAGCAAACATAAAATAGCATTTTCACAGGGAACGCATTAAATGTTTCCGAGTCTTGTGCGTTCGAAAATTCGAAGTGGTGACTCGAAGTCGGCCATTTGTGGATTCAATGAGGTTTCACCTTAACGAAGCGGAACTCGTAGCACTCTCAATCATACTAAACCATTTTTTTCGTAACCAGCAACCTTGCATGCAAACTCTATTGCGCTCAAGTTATGCTGTGTGACACTCGGTGGAAGCTGTCAACGACCGTTGACGTTTGCTGGTGTTTATTTCTGTACTCCGCTAGACTTGTTGCATGATTGCTGTATATGTTGTGCTCAAGCCTCCAAAATCACTGCGTTTGTTTACCGTATGATCGTTTGTGAGAATGTGGCACATTTCCAACACGTTCAACGCTGTTTTTCGCCTATATTCATCCAGGATACACACCTCCTTCAACTTGAATAAATGGTTCTCGTCGATGCTGTGTTGGAGTTAGCAGTTTTTTCCCTCAGGTGATGTATTTTGGCAATAGTGGATGGGCTGGTGGCATGTTCGTTTGGCTTGAGCTCATCCAGTTTTTTAATGTTTGACCGGTGGTTGCTGATTCTTGTTTTGAGATGCTGTGTAGTGAGTCCAACATAGCACGCATCGCAGTTGGCACAGGGAATTTTGTAAATGACGTTGCTGCGATCTAATGTTGCGATCCGATCTTTGGTGTTCGTGAACGAATGTTTTATGGTGTGCTCATCACGTGTAGCTAGGGTAATTTCTGGGAAATCTATACGCAGTGATTTCTTTATGCGCGTCGTCAATCTGTCGATGTAGGGTATAGGTTTGTATGTTGTTGGCAATGTTTCTGCTGGGCCTTTGTACGTTCCTCCTCATTAGTCTGTTCTGCAATCTATTTCGCAGCGATAAAGGATAGAGGTTGACCTTAAGATGTTCGTCTATGATGTCGTTGATCGCTTTTGAGGGGAGGTTTGTGCTGAGTTTTCGCACTCTCATGATAAAGTTGGCAACCACATTCATTTTCATATGCAACGGTGCATAATTTATGTATTTGTTTCTAAAAATTTTGGTTTTTGGTCTTAATTTACTTGTAGAGCCTTGATGAAGAATATATAATTTATGCTATCGACTGAGGGATTTTATCAGGGGGTGTTTTTCGGCTTCGCAGTCTTTCAGCAATAAAACGAATTAATATCGCTCTTTCACCAACGTTTCGGTGTATATTGCACCTTCATCAGGGAATCCTGAATTTAGAAGACAAGACAATATAAAATTACAAATTTACACAACAAATGAAATCACAAAACTCTTACAGAACATAAATCGTTTTTGTCATACAAGCTTCGGCATCAGCATTCCTGTCCTATTTACTAGCTACTATTGTGTCAATCTATAAAATAACATGTAAATATTCAAAAACTGTAGCACAAAAAACAATAATCTTACATTCAAACCCGCTCTAATTTAAACTTAACAAATAAACTCTGCCACAAACTTTCTTCACTACTCTTCCAACCGCTAACTCAAATTCGATTCAAAATGGAGCGAAAAAGTGTGGACTAACAGTGGGTGCAATATATATTGGGTATTAGCTATTAGCTCTTACAGTTTGCTATTGGGTTTCGTTTGCTGGTGTGTGGAGCTGACCGTTTGTTGACTGCATGTTTGGTGTTAACAATATGACAGACTTCTAAAATCGGGAGAGCTAATTTTCGTGTGTGCTGATCGATAATTTTTGTTTTTTCTAGGTTGAAGTTATGATTTGCTTCGATGCTGTGGTAAAGGAGTGCCGTCTTCTCTTTAAGTCGTTCGAGATCGAATTGTGTGCTGGGATCGTCATCGTTTTTGCCGCGGAGTCTTTCCATTTCATTAATTGTTGATCGGTGGCTGCTTATGCGTTTTTTCAGTTGGGTTGTGGTTAACCCGACATAGCTGGCTTCGCAATCGTTGCAGGGAATCCTGTAGATCACGTTATGTCGCATCTCTGGAGGTATAGTGTCTTTCATGTTGGTGAAAATTCTGCTGGCGGTGTTCCCGTATCTTGACGCTAGTGTTATGTTGGGGAAGGCCGCTTTTAATGTCTTACTCAGCCGTTGTGTCAGGTCATTCACAAACAGCATCGGTTTGTACACAACCGTGCCTCCATCGTCGGACGAATTTCTCGTGTTTCGTTCGGTGTTTCGGATGTTGCCATTCAACAGCCGATGTCGTAGCGCCGCTGGGTAGTGGTTCCGCCTCAACAGTTCATTTATGGTTATGTTAGCTGCTTCCTTCGGACTGTTTGTGGTGAACTGTCGGACTCTTTGGATAAAGTTTGCGATGGTATTCATTTTTAGATGAAGTGGGTGGCATGAATGAAAGTCTAGGAGGCGACCAGATGCCATCGGTTTGCTATACCACTCAGTACGGATGGTTTGGTCAGTTTGCCGTATTAGTACCATGTCAAGGAATGGTATTTTTCTATCTTTCTCCAATTCGATAGTGAATTGAATATTGTTGTTGAAACTGTTAAAAATGTTCAAAACGTCTGTGACTCGGTCCGGGGGAAGAGCAAGAATCAAGTCATCGACGTACTTTTTTAAAACTGGTTCTGGGAAGTCAATTTTTCTAGCGACGTTTTCCAGAAGCGATTCCATCACTAAGTCCGCTATTGTTGGTGAGAGCGGATTTCCCATGGCTGTTCCGTGGATCTGCCGGAAAAACTTTCCTTTGTATGAAAAGTAGCTTCCGTTCAGACAAAAATCTATTATCTCTAAGAATAAATCTAGGTTGATATCCGTGTTTTGCTTTATATCCTGCCATCTGTTAATGATAATGCCAGGAATCATGTACGTTGGAATGCTAGTGAAAAGCGATGTAACGTCAAACGATACAAGGACATAGTCTTCTGGTAATCGAATTGAGTTAATATAGCTACAAAATGAAAACGAATCTTTTATGTTAAAGTCGCTCTTGATGGATGCCTGTTTTATTTGCCCGACATATTTCGACAACATATATCGTCGACAACATATAAGTCTGTCATATTGTTAACACCAAACATGCAGTCAACAAACGGTCCGATGTTGACAATCTCAGCTCCATGTATGCAGGCGTACTACACACACTTAACAAACAGATCCCAACACAGAACACGCACACACCAGCAAACGAAACCCAATAGCAAACTGTAAGAGCTAATAGCTAATACCCAATATATATTGCACCCACTGTTAGTCCACACTTTTTCGCTCCATTTTGAATCGAATTTGAGTTAGCGGTTGAAAGAGTAGTGAAGAAAGTTTGTGGCAGAGTTTATTTGTTAAGTTTAAATTAGAGCGGGTTTGAATGTAAGATTATTGTTTTTTGTGCTACAGTTTTTGAATGTTTACATGTTATTTTATAGATTGACACAATAGTAGCTAGTAAATGGGACAGGAATGCTGATGCCGAAGCTTGTATGACAAAAACGATTTATGTTCTGTAAGAGTTTTGTGATTTCATTTGTTGTGTAAATTTGTAATTTTATATTGTCTTCTCTTCTAAATTCAGGATTCCCTGATGAAGGTGCAATATACACCGAAACGTTGGTGAAAGAGTGATATTAATTCGTTTTATTGTTGAAAGACTGCGAAGCCGAAAAACACCCCCTGAAGAATATATATTATTCGAAGCGTCGGTGTAAGAGAAAAATATCGTTTTCTTTTCACATTTTAAAAACTGCGAAGCCGAAAAAAAACTCTTCTGAGTAAACTAACAGTCGATAAAAAGTATAGTTTTTTCACTACATTGAAGAAAATCAAAAGTTGCCAAATCAGTTTCTACTTATATAAAAAAAATCATACTAAAAATGTTGAATTATTCCGACATAATTGACATAAATCGAAAGCACTGCAGTGGTTACCTAGGTTACAAATTTGCACGTAAACAACTACAGCGGATATCTAGGTAACCTACTACGACGGGCTGCGGTTACGTTCATTCATGATAATGTGATTCATTCATGATTAACAGTGTGATGAATATGGAGGCGTCGTGAGATGAATAATTGAGCAGTGATTCAAGTTTTGAGATGGATATGAAAGCGTTGTGAAAAATGGTTTGTTTTACAAAATTCAAGATAAATCTAGCTAAGTTTACTAAATATACAATGCTGAACGATTCCATAAAACCACGTAAACGTATTTTGTTTATTTGTTTCATGATTTCGTGAAAATTTAGCGTTTAATCCGTGCATTCTTCGTGAATATCGGCTTAATGAGATGAATAATAGAGTAGTTTTCCTATTACTTGAGAAATTGAACAACTTATACCAGGAATATTCCAGTTTTTACAAAACGTGTGTCAAATGTGCATTTTTGCAACGCATAGAACTTTTTTTGACATCTTGTTTCTTTTAGGTTCATATGTTGCCAATAAACTAGAACTCATTCCGAGTTCATTGGTACCCCAAAGATTGGAATCCGTCAAGGAACCATTGAACAAATATTACCTTTTTAATTAAACACAGTTGAATTTAGTTGGAATTTCTGATATTCATCTATTACAGCGACTCTCAATGTGGAGTACGCGTACCCCTAAAGGAATGCGAAAACTTCAGGGGGTACGCGAAAGAAAAATTAGTAATGGAGGACAAAGTAATTTTGTTTTATAATACTCCATTTGTTGTTCTAACTTGCTCTTAAAACATGACTGTAGCAATCAAACAAATCATAGTTAAATTTGATACCTAAACTAGACTACCGCAGCATGATCTATCACTGCTATCTCCCATTCTACAAGAACATTCCAAGCCAGGGGGAACAATTGATTTGGAAAATGTCGCCAAGGTGTACGCGGACAAACCGCTGATCTATTATATTTCGAATGGCAGTAACGTAGTTCGTTTTAACCGTTTAATATTTAGTGTCAGCGCTACCAGAAATACCGAATTATCTGATAGCCTAGTACTGCCAGTACCCGGATAACTGTCCCATAATGAAAAACAACATGTTGAGAAAACAGCGATTTAATATTATCCGTGAGTTTTCGGATTTCCAGCAATTACATCCAGAACCAATGACCATAGCAGTTTCATGGCACCGCAAGTTTATCGTTGAGAACAAAAAAACATGGGTGGAATTGGTTTTACGCTATGTAACTTGAAAAAAATACAATATGGGACACCATATGCGGGTACATTTCCAAAGTACTCGCCTATTTTGTCCCATCACATATAAACTCAACCAGCAACCGGCAGTATCATTGGCAACGTAGATTGTACTACAGAAAAACAACATTAGTCTAGTTAATTAAATGACTTACTTCTATGTGCCTAAAGTAATCCGATATACACTAATCTGGAGCAAAATTATATGTTTGCAGTTTGTACCACTATGCAGTGGGACTGTAATGCGGGTACTTTCAATATGGGACAAAGCAACTTGGTATTTTTTCCATACAAAAGTATCAATTTTAATTTTTTTCCAGAAAATATGATAACAATTAAGTCGATTCTCGATGATAACTCAAAAGTGACCAAAATCAGTATGGGACAGTTATGCGGGTACCGGCAGAGTATCGCATGTAAAAATAAACAGTTAGAATATTAACCTCTCTTGTTTAGGATTCCATTTTACCTCTGGTCATTGGGCAGCCTGAAAATTGCAAGAAAGTGATTCTGTTCAATATAATTGGATTCAACTATTATCATAAAATACGGAAATTACAACGTAATATCCTACATAATAAAACAAAACAATCGAAATGCTGGCAAATCAAAAACATTAAGAGCGTTGTTCAGAACTGTTTATCTTCGACATAACTGACAAGAAATAACAAACTTTGGCACCCTGTTCCCAGCTCTATGGCTTTGAAATTCACAAACGTTCTGATGTTTCCCTCTCTAGCAAACTCCACACAGCAGTCAACAACACTATTTTGTTGCAAAGTCAACCAAAATTCTTTACTATAGGATCATATTTCGCTTGGAGTAGAAAATATAGTCAGAATGTTGACCTTATTTTGAACTTTTCTTTTTTCGACTCTAAGCAAAGTCATGCTATTTTTTAATTTTAATTTAAGGAGTAAATGTAGTAATGAAGATAGAAAATTAAACTAACTGAAAATATGATTGTAGAAACTACGAAAAATATAGTTCAGCAGGTGGGACTCGAACCCACAACTTCCAATCTCCGGTCAGATGTGTTCCCGTTACACCACCGCAGAACGTTAAAGACGTAGTTCTAGAATCGAGTTTTGTATCGCTTATCCAATTCTCGCACTTCGTACATTTACTCAGTAGAGACTATTATTTATAGCTGGCTATTGTTTCAACACCCTCAGTGGAAGTTGGAATGACTTCTCAGTGTGAGAGATAGAAACGTGCCAGTAAGTTGCCATCTCTACCAGCAGCAACATCGACTTGCGTCACAAACATTTTTACTTTTCTTTTTTCGACTCTAAGCAAAGTCATGCTATTTTTTAATTTTAATTTAAGGAGTAAATGTAGTAATGAAGATAGAAAATTAAACTAACTGAAAATATGATTGTAGAAACTACGAAAAATATAGTTCAGCAGGTGGGACTCGAACCCACAACTTCCAATCTCCGGTCAGATGTGTTCCCGTTACACCACCGCAGAACGTTAAAGACGTAGTTCTAGAATCGAGTTTTGTATCGCTTATCCAATTCTCGCACTTCGTACATTTACTCAGTAGAGACTATTATTTATAGCTGGCTATTGTTTCAACACCCTCAGTGGAAGTTGGAATGACTTCTCAGTGTGAGAGATAGAAACGTGCCAGTAAGTTGCCATCTCTACCAGCAGCAACATCGACTTGCGTCACAAACATTTTTACTTTTCTTTTTTCGACTCTAAGCAAAGTCATGCTATTTTTTAATTTTAATTTAAGGAGTAAATGTAGTAATGAAGATAGAAAATTAAACTAACTGAAAATATGATTGTAGAAACTACGAAAAAATATAGCTCAGCAGGTGGGACTCGAACCCACAACTTCCAATCTCCGGTCAGATGTGTTCCCGTTACACCACCGCAGAACGTTAAAGACGTAGTTCTAGAATCGAGTTTTGTATCGCTTATCCAATTCTCGCACTTCGTACATTTACTCAGTAGAGACTATTATTTATAGCTGGCTATTGTTTCAACACCCTCAGTGGAAGTTGGAATGACTTCTCAGTGTGAGAGATAGAAACGTGCCAGTAAGTTGCCATCTCTACCAGCAGCAACATCGACTTGCGTCACAAACATTTTTACTTTTCTTTTTTCGACTCTAAGCAAAGTCATGCTATTTTTTAATTTTAATTTACTCCTTAAATTAAAATTAAAAAATAGCATGACTTTGCTTAGAGTCGAAAAAAGAAAAGTAAAAATGTTTGTGACGCAAGTCGATGTTGCTGCTGGTAGAGATGGCAACTTACTGGCACGTTTCTATCTCTTACACTGAGAAGTCATTCCAACTTCCACTGAGGGTGTTGAAACAATAGCCAGCTATAAATAATAGTCTCTACTGAGTAAATGTACGAAGTGCGAGAATTGGATAAGCGATACAAAACTCGATTCTAGAACTACGTCTTTAACGTTCTGCGGTGGTGTAACGGGAACACATCTGACCGGAGATTGGAAGTTGTGGGTTCGAGTCCCACCTGCTGAACTATATTTTTCGTAGTTTCTACAATCATATTTTCAGTTAGTTTAATTTTCTATCTTCATTACTACATTTACTCCTTAAATTAAAATTAAAAAATAGCATGACTTTGCTTAGAGTCGAAAAAAGAAAAGTAAAAATGTTTGTGACGCAAGTCGATGTTGCTGCTGGTAGAGATGGCAACTTACTGGCACGTTTCTATCTCTCACACTGAGAAGTCATTCCAACTTCCACTGAGGGTGTTGAAACAATAGCCAGCTATAAATAATAGTCTCTACTGAGTAAATGTACGAAGTGCGAGAATTGGATAAGCGATACAAAACTCGATTCTAGAACTACGTCTTTAACGTTCTGCGGTGGTGTAACGGGAACACATCTGACCGGAGATTGGAAGTTGTGGGTTCGAGTCCCACCTGCTGAACTATATTTTTCGTAGTTTCTACAATCATATTTTCAGTTAGTTTAATTTTCTATCTTCATTACTACATTTACTCCTTAAATTAAAATTAAAAAATAGCATGACTTTGCTTAGAGTCGAAAAAAGAAAAGTAAAAATGTTTGTGACGCAAGTCGATGTTGCTGCTGGTAGAGATGGCAACTTACTGGCACGTTTCTATCTCTCACACTGAGAAGTCATTCCAACTTCCACTGAGGGTGTTGAAACAATAGCCAGCTATAAATAATAGTCTCTACTGAGTAAATGTACGAAGTGCGAGAATTGGATAAGCGATACAAAACTCGATTCTAGAACTACGTCTTTAACGTTCTGCGGTGGTGTAACGGGAACACATCTGACCGGAGATTGGAAGTTGTGGGTTCGAGTCCCACCTGCTGAACTATATTTTTCGTAGTTTCTACAATCATATTTTCAGTTAGTTTAATTTTCTATCTTCATTACTACATTTACTCCTTAAATTAAAACTTATTTTGAACTTCATCGTTTTTCACTTCCTCATGTTAATAGCGTGACGCCGTCGGTCGATCAAACTGTCATTCACCTCAGTAGAAAAAACTATTTGCTAGAACACTGAATTACATAAAGTCGCTTCGCACATGTTTGCGCTGTCAAAACAAACATTGGTTGGTGTGGGTGCTAAACTTGTTGTTGTTTATTGGTAGATACAACCACGTATCAAGTTAATCTATTCTAGAACAACATTCTACAGTATATGATCACTAAATGTATGTTTTTTGTGTGTGAGATTTGTCTGATTGACAGCATTCAGATAAACATGTCTCTTATCATGTTATGACACATTTCGAGCACCGAATGTAAGTTCTGTATTCAGACACAAAGAAAATACACCACAAAATTTGCACATCGTTTTTTCCGTTCATTGGATGGTGTTAATCATTGGTGCGAAGAGTAACCATTCTTCGGAGCTAGAGGAAATGCTCCTCCAATCCAAGCATCTGTTCATCAAGATGGTGCGGTTGACAACAGCGTCTGATTCCCATGTTGAGAGCGACTGATCAACATCTTGGTGTCATCGTGGGGCTCTAAACAGAACTGGCAGGATTATCCCTCGGCGAGACACGAGGTTTGGAAAAGCCCAACAAGTCGCCCCGCAAAAAACCAAACGCAGAAAGTATCAAAGAAGTAAAGCACAGACATAGGGTACGAGATAAAAACTACAATTGGAGTTCGGCTCTGTGGTTAGCGATGTCGGTCGGCTAGCTCTCCCACCGGTTGTGATGTCGGGTTCGATTCCCGATCAGGTCGAGGATCTTTTCGAGCTGGAAATTTTCTCGACTTAGTACTGGGGCACGGTGTATCGTTGTACCTATCCTACACATGCAAAATGTGCCAAAAACAATATCGATAACGAATTCTCTCAACCAATAATCGAGTTGATCGAGACCGCATTAGCCCCACAGGCTAGCGTGCGATATTGTTGTTGTTGTTGGAGTTCGGTACATGGAATTGCAGATCGTTATACATCCACGGCTGCGACAGGATCCTATATGAACCGAGATAGACCCGACAACGAAAAAAAAACGTTCTATACGCAGCTGGAGCATTTGATAGCTGTCTGCAACGGTAGAATGAGAGGCAACATACAGACCGATGATCGAGCCGATCAGCCATCTTTCGATAACGACCAACGTTGTGTGAACTTCGCAACCTCCCGCGGTGAGGTAGTCAAAAGTACCTTCTTCCTCTGCAAAGGCATCCACAAAGCTACCTGGTGATCATCTGACTTACAAATAGAGAACCAAATCGACCAATAATTCTTCTCAGGCGTCATCAACCTTCGCACTTACCGCATTGCGAATATAGATTCGGATCGTTACCGTTGCATGCGCTGACGGCGCGAAGCACGTGTCAAAGTCCACTACGGGACGCCAAAGATGGAGTATGCGCAGCAACTGAAATCAGTACTGCCAACGGAGAAGCCGCTTGGCGCAGCTACTTTTGAAGATGACTGGAGAGACATTCGATCAATCATAGGTAGCACTGCTGTAGTGGTACTGGGTACAATGGTTCCAAACAGAAGAAACGACTAGGTTGACGACGAGTGTAAACAGTTATTATCGACGCGCAAGTTCTACAAGAAGCTGAACAGCTCCCGTAAAGGCTACGTGCCGCCGACCGACATGTGCAGGGACCTGGATGGCAGCCTTCTCATGAGGTGATTGAAAGGTGAAAGCAGCACTACGACAAGCACCTTAACGGCGATGTAGTAGAGGACGACGACGCAGATGACGAAGGCATTACAGCCTCTGACTTCCAGGAGACCGGCCGACTAAAAGACAATAAAACAGTCGAAGCTAACCAACTCCCCAGTCAGCTCTTGAAACACGGTGACGAAGCACTGGCTAAGGCGCTACACTAGATAATTACTAAGATTTAGGAGGAGGAGGAGGTAGTACCGGAGGAGTGAATAGATGGTACCGTACGTCTACTTCTACTCTCTCAAATTCTATGCCGTGAACTATCACCGTTTGCTAGGGAGTTCGTGAGACAATATCAGGCGGGATTCATGGGTGCTTCCCGCGGACCATGGAGTATTCGTGGTAAGGCAGTCCTGTAGAAATGTCGTGAATACAACGTTAATAAAGTGACACGGTTGGTCAGGCAGACAATTAATGCCTAGTTCAAGTTCCGGGGACACTCCCAAGTCTCTTCGAATTGCTAAGAGAGTTACGGCAAGGTGATGGACTATCGGCCTATGGACTATGGGGGGGGGGGGTCCCAATAGGCTGGGCATGTCATAAGGATGTCGGATGACAACCTAGTAAAAGGACTCTCGATAACGACCCGGCTGGAACGAAGCGATTAGTCACGCAGCGAGCGAGATGGCTCGATGAAGTGGAAGAGGACCGCAGACGACATGACTAGCGTGCTGCAGCCATGGAGAACTGAATAGAGACGGCTTCTTTGAACAGCAAGGGACACTTTGGCCTGGAGTTGACTGGTTCTGATTTTTCTGCATAGTGTTTCCAGTAGTGGTGTCAAAAAACGCCATAGAAAAGCTGTTGAGGCGACGCACAAATGAGTGTGGTTTAGTTGAAAGAATAGTAAAGTAAAGAATAGTAAATATCGAAAGTGTAATAAATTCTATGATTTGAAAACAATTGAAATTTTAAATAAAGAACAGAAGCGGCTGTGTTCGTAACTTAAAATATCCAAATAGTTACATATTTGCATAGGTTTGCATAGCTCACGTAAAAAATCACAGTGATCATTATCTAGTCACACACAAACTTGAACAGCGAAATATAGAGTTTTAGAAATCTGCAGGTCGCAATCTTTTGATAAGTAGTTCTACTATTTTGATTGTCTAGTCGTAACTCGACAACGCTTCCAGCTTTCTTCGGCGCTCTTAACACGCAGCTTGAAAATTCTTCTTCTTTCGATATTGAATGGAAAACCAATCAAACTACATCTATAATGAGATAAATCTCAACTCGTCCAAGGTCCAGTTCGAGCATCCCTAGCTCCAACCACTAACACTACCAAAGCCAAAGTTCTTCAGCTCCGTGCTGCTAATATTAGTTAATCTGAGCGCATCAGTAATACGTTTAAATCGTGCCTCGTAAAACGTAAACAGCTGTCAAAACACGCGGCCGAATTAATTCGCGCATCGCTTTTGGACACTTGAAAGATTAATTGACAGGCACCCATAATTCACTTTAATCTGCTGCTGGTCAAGTGGTCACTCGTAGCAGAAATCGATCCGAGTCGATGCTGCTATCGATGATCGATGATTCAGATCCAAACTACTAACTGACGCCATCCGCAGTCATATGAGTTGCTGGCTAATCCACCTTTTGGTGGCGCATAAGTTGGTACGGTTGTGGCAATCGATAGACTTTACCGGTGACTTCCAAGACGGAACGAATCTTATCGAGGCTCGGAAATCTGCGCCAACCAGCGCGCGATAAGACAAGAAACCCGCAGCAAAACGGTATGCGTTTCGGTTGCCATTCTTACGGGTTTCTGGCAAGATAAAAAAAACTGGTGGTAGTGCGGTCGGAAATCAGATACGGATTTACTTTCGGTTGTTTTTCCTTTTCCTTCCTGCTGCGCGTGTTCTGCGCTTAGTCAAGCGGGATTTAGTGGTCGATACTTTGCGCATGGCCCCGTTCGTATTGATCTGTGTCGGCCCGGTTGTGTTTAGGGCTGACGGAAATTTTTCCAATGGATCAAAGTACAGACACCGAACCGAATTGTTTACGGAAAACTTTTCGTTGAGTAATAACCTTTATGATTACTGTTTTTTTATTGTTTTCATACCGCACACCGACAGTGATATTTGAGAGCTGTGTATGTATGTGATGTTTGGAACGCATAGGTGTGTGTGAGTGTATGAAAGCTTACTGACGGTTCGACATGCTCAGCTGTAAACAATTCAGTCTAGCAGGTGAAGGTTTGTTACAAAGCCATTTGGGTAAGATTAACTAACTGGATTTTTTGTGTTACTCAAAGAGGATTGAGAGATCAGACTTTTTTTAGAATGGTCTATGATAAATGAGTTGCAAGTTTGGCTGATTCTGTTATTGACAAGGCGTTTCCATCACTGCTAAACAGATGGCGAAGCACAGTGTATAGTAGAAACAAATGTTAAAGCCTGTATCTCTTACTGATACTGTATCATATTTACCTCAATGAATGGATGAATAGAAAAATAAACCTTTGAAGATAAATCCTAAAAAAATGCAAATTTTGACCAGGTGTTGTCCAAAAACAATCAATGATTCGGGATGCGTTATAATGCCCATTATGAGCAAAACTACGACGAATGATCTGAAAATACGTATAAATTTAATCGGCGTTTTTTTGATTTGAAAGAAACTACATTTCATTGAATTTATGTCTGCTGCTAGAGAATCTAAGAAAAAAAAAACTTACAAAAAAGTGCATTTTCATTATAACTAATATTTTCGGAAATTAATTTAAGAATATCTCAAAAACGAAAGCTATTAGAAAGTTAGTAACCAGGAGCTTCATGATTTGAAATTTCTCTTTAAATTATATTACATCGCTGGATTTGATTATTCCTAAAACAATTTAAATAAGAAAAATTGTTTGAAACTTACTTTAAAGTAAAAATTTGTTTTATATTGCTTCATCCAGGATTTTCTTTTAAATTTTGGATAGATGTCAAGTTCCAACAAAAATAACTTCCAACAGAAAATTTAACCTTTTTTACAATATAGTTGAGTGTTTATACTCTAATCTTCTCAATTGAAATTCAAGAAAAATGCAAGAAATATTGTTCGTAATTTAAAATATTTGTTCAAACATTTAACTTTATTGAACTAAAATTATTATTTAAAAAATTAGAATTGAAAAAAATGCTTTTAAATTATTTTTTTTCCTGGACTTTTTACCAGCAGTTTTCTTCTAACATCAAGTTTCTTGAAAAAAAAAAAAGATAAATGCAAATCTGTTTTTGAGTTAATATATAGTGTTTATTTAAAATGTTTTGTAGATTTTTTTTTATATTTTTTATAAGGCATAACAAGAAAATTATTCCTTCCTGAGTCTAGAAAATTTTTCCAGTCTCAGAAAATACTCAGTTTATTGAGTCACATACGATGATTGGGAATCGATTCTTCTGTCGTAGAACTACTAAACGCTCCAAGGAGAAAGAGGTAGATTTCTTCCTCTTACAACTCTAGCGTGTGTAATGAAAATCTATGCGCTATTTTGACAGATTTATTGTAAATAGTAAAAATGATAAAACGATGGTAGCTGAAGTTATTATTAAATAGAGAAGCTATTTCTTTCGAGCTTAACATATTCTAAGGAAAAATTTCAACTTTTGTTTCTATAGTTAAAGTTAAAAGTCAAATCGGTCGTAAAGACGTTAGCCACATAGCAGTTGAATAAATGAATTGACATTATCGTTTTATTTTAACTTTAGCAGTTTTATTTAAAATTTGGTTGCATTTTTTTAGCTTCGACACAAAGAAGGTTATTTACGGTTGTTTTAAAAAGTAAGTAAAACATAACGACGCACGGTAAACGGCTGGGCAGTGCTTACCAGTACTACTTACCTTACCTTACCTTACCTTGCTGTACGTAAGAGTCGTCTAAATTCCACTCGGTCCATGGCTGTAGTTCGCCAGCTCAGCAGTCTGCGTAAGGTCTGCAGGCCGTCTTCCACGTGATCGATTCACCTTGCCCGCTGTGCACTTCTCCGTCTCGTCCCTGACGGATTGGTTTGAAGAACCATCTTTGCCGGGCTGTCGTCCGACATCCTTACAACATGCCCAGCCCACCGCAACCTGCCTATCTTGGCGGTGTGGACGATAGATGGCTCCCCAAGCAGCTCCTGCAGTTCGTGGTTCATTCGCCTTCTCCACACTCCGTTTTCCATCTGCAGTCCACCGAAGATGGTACGCAACACCTTGCTCGAAGACCGCAAGGGCCCGTTGGTCCTCCACAAGCATAGTCCATGTCTCATGCCCGTAGAGGACTACCGGTCTGATCAGCGTCTTGTAGATGGTTTACTTTGTGCGGCGACGAATTCTACTCGATCGGAGCGTCCTCCGGAAACCAAAATATGCACGATTTCCTGCCATAATGCACCGTTGAATTTCTCTGCTGGTATCGTTGTCACCAGTTATCAGTGAGCCCAGATACTCGAACTCGTCGACCACCTCGATTTAATCACTACCAACTTGAACTCGAGGTGGGAGGTTAGCACTGTCTTCTCGTGAACTTCTTCCTTTCATGTACTTCGTCTTCGATGCATTGATGACCAGTCCAATCCGTTTGGCTTCAGCCTTTAGTCCGATGTACGTATCCGCCATCTTCACAAAGGTTCAAGCCACAATGTCGATATCGTCGGCGAAACCAAACAGTTGAACCGACTTTTGGAACCTCGGGCCACTCGTGTTAATCCCCGCAATGTTAAAAAGTAGGCACGAGAGACCATCACTTAGGCCTCTTCGGGTTTCGAAGGGGCTCGAGAGTGCCCCCGATACTCGAACTACACATATCACTCGATCAGCGTCGCTTTGATCAACCGCGTCAGTTTGTCCGGAAATCCGTAGTCGTGCATAATTTGCCATAGCTGGTCCCAATCGGTTGTGTTGTACGCCGATTTAAAATCAACGAACAAATGATGTGTGGGCACGTTATATTCGCGGCATTTCTGCATAACCTGCCGAACCGTGAACATCTGATCCGTGGTGGCGCGGGCATCCATGAATCCCGCCTGGTAGTGCCCCACGAACTGGTTCGCAAATGGCGATAGTCGACGGCAGAGTATTTGGGAGAGTACCTTGTAGGCAGCGTTCAGCAGAATGATTGCCCGATTGGCATAAAATAAACTCCAGTGTGGTCCAAAGCTTAATACCCAGCTACTCCTAGATCTACCTCCGCGTAGTACCGACTGGGATACGAGCAACCAAGGGAAGCTCGGTGAGCCTGTGGGAACTTCGCTATGCTGACAGGGAAGGGGGAACTTTTCTCCTAGGAGGGCAGCTTGCCTGAGCGTTTTCGTGTTAGAGGCGGCTCAAACAGCGTCTGATTCGGAGTGGACGACTCAATTATGAAATTATGAAATCCCCGTCGAAGGACTAGGCATTCGCAGCACTAATAAGGCAGCATGCCGAAAAATAAAATACTACGAACAATCAAGAATTGAACACGATCCGGAACAATCAGCAACGACCTAGGAAACGAAATAAGGATTACGATTTGAAGCTCGGTACATGGAACTGTAGATCACTGAATGCCCCGGGTGGTGACCGGATTCTGCTGGATCAGCTAGAACCCCACCACCTCGACAACGTTGCCCTCCAGGAGCATTGCCGGGAAGGATATATGGTACGGAGGATTTGAGGTAGCAGGGCACAGTACTACCAAAGCGGCAACACAACCAATAAGCTGGGCGGATCATTGAGGAGCTCTTCCAACACCATGAGCCAAACCCCTGGCCTCCGGCTGTTGAGTCACCTCAAACAGCGAGTGACGGCAGCCGCGCAGAGGCCGAGGATGCGGCAGGGGTGACGAAGGTAAGAAAGGCACCGAGACCAGACAGAATCCCGAACGTGGCCATTGAGACGGCCAAAGAGGTAGCCCCCGGGTTGTACAGGGCGGTCATGCAGAAATGCTTGGACGACTGCCTCTTCCCGGATGAGTGGAAGCGACAGCGACTGGTTCTATTGTCGAAGGCCGGGAATCCACCAGGTGACCCATCGGCATATAAACTAATTTGTTAACTAGACACAGCGAGCAAGGTGCTTGAGAGAGTAATCCTCAACGGACTTCACCGAGAGTGAAACCGGTCTGCAAAGCAACCAGTTCAGCTTCCGCAAGAGTATGCCCATGGTGGATGCTATTCTCTCCGACCAAGACGACCGAGGTTGCACTCCAATGTAAAAAAGGGGCCTTCGCTATTCCGCAATCATCACGCTAGATTTGAAAAACGCGTTCAATAGCGCCAGCTGGGACTCTACGCGTTTCGGAGTCTCGGAGTGCCGGTGCCACTGTACAAGATTCTAGAAAACTACTTTTAGAATCGAGTGCTGGTCTACAACACATATGAGGGACAGAAATGCGTCCCGATTACCATAGAAATACCGCGGGTTCCATCCTGGGTCCGGTACTGTGGAATGTCACGGTGTCCTGAAGCTGAAGCTCCCACCGGAAGCGGTGATTGTGGGCTTCACAGACGATATAACTCTGGAGGTCTACGGCGAGTCGGTCAGCGAGGTCGAGTTGAAAGACGCGCTATCCATACGCGTATGTGAGGATTGGATGCACTCCAGGAAACTGGAGTTAGCGCATTATAAGACAGAGGTCATCAGTGCCGGTGGATGCATTATCGCCTCGAAGCGATTCTTGAAGCGATTCTTGAAGCTCTTGGAAGTGATGGTCGATAACAAGCTCACGTTTGGGAGCCACATCGGCTACGCCTGCAAGAAAACTTTCACGACTGTAGCGGCATTATCGCGCATGATGTCGAATAGCTCGGCGGTATTTAGCAGCACAAGTTTGGGCACGCGGAGTCTGCTATGTGCCCACAATGTGCGGATGCGGAAGAAACTGCTGAGCAGGTGCTATTTGTTTGTCCACGTTTTACATAGGTAAGGAGCGAAATGTTGGCAGTAAGTGGGCCGGATACTACTCCGGGAAACATAGTGGGAAGGATATGCGAAGACGAGGGTACCTGGAGAGCAATCATCACGGCTGCTTCCCAGATTGTTCTTTCGCTGCAAGGCATCAATTGACGGGACAACCATCGAAATGCCAGTGAAAGCTAACCTTGCCTTACCGGCTTTATAGTGCTGGGAAGAATGCAGAGTCGAGCGATCAATTGGCAGGCCACCAACGACAGATTGTGTTTGCTGAAAATAAAAGGCCAGTTCCACAACTACAGTATCCTCAATGTGCACTGCCTCCACAGAGGAAGATCCGATGTGGAGAAAGAAGCGTTCTACGCACAGCTGGAGAAATTCTAGGATAGCTGCTCGAATGGAGACATCAATATCGTCATCGTGGACATGAACGCTCAGATCGGTAGGAAAGTCATACACAAGCCGGTGATCGGCCCGCACAGCCTACACACCGATGTGTCACCTTCGCAGCTTCCCGAAGACTGGCAGTCCGAAGTACCTTCTTCTCCCGAAAGGATATCCAGAAAACCACTTGAAGATCACCTGACCAACGTACATCAAACCGAATTCAGCATGTTCTCATCGTCGGCCGGTTCTTCTCAGATATTACAAACGTACGCACCAATCGCTGCGTCGACTGTATACCACGCGCGACATCACCAAACGAGCGCGGCTCAACATTAAACAGCTCCGGGACTCCCAGGGCAGAGGAGCTTGTTGCAACGTTCCTTGTGGACGCCTGGTGTTGCATTCGTCCAGCTTTCGGGAAGACCGCAATGACGACACTAGGAGTGGAAGCACCGAGTGGCTGGAACGACGAGGCAGCGGTGAATAAGAAGAAACGGACTTGGGCGATATATCAGCACAGGTCAAGGAGAGAGAGAGAGAGCAAGGCCAATTACAAACGGGCACGGAACGACATGACCACGATTAACAGACGAAAGAAACGCTAGCAAAAAGATCGTGAACATGAGGAACTGGAGCCCTCAGATCTTCATCGACAACACGGCGGCCTATGAAACAGTCGATCGAGAACAGCTATGGCAGATCATGCACGACAACGGATTTCCGGATAAACTGACTTGATTGTTCAAGGCCACCATGGCGCTAGCGATGTGCTACCTGCGTGTTTCGGGGATACTCTCAAGCCCCTTTGAAACACGCAGACAAGATGGGCTTTCCTGTTTGCTGTTTAACATCGCCCTTGAGGGTCGGATCTGGAGGGCAGGCTTCTGGGCTTCGCGGATGACTTTGACATAATAACATGTAACTTGGCGTCGTCGGAGGAAACCCTACTGAAAGCCGAAGCCGGACGGATCGGACTGCGGATAGATGCGTCAAAAACAAAATACATGCGAGTGAGAGGTTCCAAGAACAACATCAGCCTCCCAGCTCAAGTCTCTGTAAACGCCAATGAGATTGGAAATCGTCTCTTCTTATTACTTCTCGAGACGCTTCGATGGAGTCGGGTGTTACGACATACTACCAGTAGTCCTCTACGGAATCGAGACAACATCGCTTCTCGCGGAGAACCTTAACGCTCTTGGAGTCTTCGAACAGTAGGTGCTGCGGACTATCATCGGTGGAGTATAGACGGACGACGGAGAATGGCGACTACGCATGAACCATGAGCTACACGCGCTGCACACCAGGCGAAAGTCAATAGGTTGCGGTGGGCCGGTCACGTCCTAAGGATGCTGGACGACAACCCTGTGAAATCACTTCTCTTCAGCAACTCTGCCGGAACCAGAAACAGAGGGGCGCAGCGTGCACGATGGCTCGACCAAATCGATGGAGACTTACGGCGGTTGAGACACCTGAAAAACTGGCAAAACACAGCCCAAAACCGACCGACATGGCGATAACTTCTTGATATAGCATCGATTACCACGTCTCGTCTGATTGGTAAGTAATAACGTAATGTAATTATTTGGCATAGGAGTGGGGCCCAAGCGATTCTAATGAAACTTAAACCTCGTTTGGTTGTTTTTAAAGGATTATTTAGCCTTTTATTTTTCGAAAAAAATGGTTTCATGTTGAAGTACAACTTCTTAAGAACATTTTCCCAAATGTTCATAGAGATATGAGCAATAGGGTGAAAGTACGAATTTGGAAGGAGCGATTCGAAGCGCGCCTCGTCACAACCCCAAGAGCCAAACTTGAAACTGTATACGCGATTATCTTGAAATGGCGTTTTTCGAAAAATGACATTAACGTGTTCATGGTGGCCAACAACATTTCTCAGCCGATTTTCTTCATCTCTTCTCCTTTTAAATGTTCATTATTAACGTCGTCGGTCCTTGAACGATCCTTTTTAATGCCGAAAAAATACGAATTTTATTGTAATTTTAATTTTTGGTTTTCGTGCTTGTGTGAATGTTTTTCCCCTTTCTATTTCTCTTACTGCTTTCTATATCAGCTTTGTTCCTCCTACCAAGTATCGTCAGTTATGATTGCCTGAAGAAGTTTCAACCTTGTGCCCTTCTGGCCAGTATTATTGTAAGTGAGATTTATTTTGTTAAAATTTATTCACACTTTTATAAGACTCAACTAGAAGGAAAGGTTAGTGAAAGTGGGATGGTGGGGTTGATACTTGAGAATAAACCTAAGAATAATTCTAAGATTTGAACCGAGACTATCTGCTTATCAAAGCGGATTCTGTAACACAGCTCCCCGTAGGCTGGACCTTTCATTGATGTTCCTATGAGCAAAAGATAAATTTTTTGAATCACGATTCATTTTTGAAAATGGTTTATGTTATAAAGTTTTCAAAGATTACAAATCTTTTTAGAGTAAGAACGATTTATTTGATTTGTGTGAGGTCTTCGGCAAACTTGTAGATAATAATTTCATTTCAACATTTCAAATTATCTCAGAAAGTTCATTTTTTTATATTTTTTATTTATGAAAACTATGAAAGATCAGATAAACATTGACGTCAAGGAGAAATGAGAGAAAAAAGACTAAAATTTTCGTTGTTCTGGAAGGAATGCAACTTCAGAAAAAAAATTCTCGAGAAAAAAGCTAAAACAAATAATCAACTATTAATTTTCTCATAAAACTCGCTTCTAAATTTGTTTTCCAAAAACTACACATTGTTATTAAATATTGATGTTTGTTTTTCAGCAAAGTTTTAGTGATTTTGTTCTTTCAAATATGTTTAAAAAAATGGAAAAAAAATTTTTGAATGACTTTTTGGAACATATTTCTCCAAGTTTTCAAAAGAACTTCGAAAGGTTTAGAACTGATTTTCGACCTCTGGATATCATTACGGATTTGAAAGTACCCATATTGGATACCATTGCCGTTCTAACTGCGGCTTGCCGTATTGGAGTCTCTCTCTCTCTATCACTCTATCAGTTTCATTTGAAACGACGCGATGAACACCAGACGGGAAAGAAACCTGTAAATCAAATCTGTTTGACAACATAAATGTTCATCGTGATTCGATGACAGTAGCCGAAAAGAATCAACTGAAAATGAACTGTTCGAATCGAAATGACTGCCCGAAATCTTCAGTTTCATTGTTATGTTTCGAAAATGTAGAGCCCCGGCTGCTGCATCCATGGTTCTGAAGCACGTGTGAATTAAGCAGAGTTTAACGAGGTTAGTTTGACAGACTGCTTCGGAAAGAATCAATATTGATCAGTGAAGATAGAGGGGAGGCAGTTGGCCAAAAGAGCATGGTCTCGAGCAATTTACACGATAATTTCCGATGTGAGTCTTGCATACGAATAGCGAACATGCCTATACAAGCATTGAACAAAAGTGTCAATGAATGGATCACATCTTGTGTAAATTTCCTGAGCCGACAGACAGGAATTCTATCTGTGCGCTGACTGAACAGGAGGAGTTCAGTTTGTCAATGGCTGCTTCAACTTGGTTCGTTGAGAGTTCCAAGAAACTAAACTCGACTGCATCCAGGGTTCGTTTAATATTTGCATCCTCGAGTGCATTCAGTATTTGCGAGTGAGATAGCGAGGGAAAATTGTTGAACATCGATTACCAAAGACATCCAAGTGCGACATCATCGCTCCTTTCGAGTTGATGCGATCATTGATGTCCGCAACATTTGCTCTGCAATTCGGTGGTAAAGATAACACTCCAAAGCACACGTGTCTAATTCAAATTTCAAACCTAACCTATAGCTGTCTAAGAGTGTCACAGACAACAGTAGATGTAACAATTTTCGATGAGCTTACCTTCAACAACTTTCATTTTTGTTTCAGTACCTACCAGCTTTTCATTGAGAACAAATAGTGATTATCATTCCGTCTCATTTTTTCAGGTACACCAAAAAACTGGAGAAGTATCAACGTCAATTTATCCTTCATCAAACGAGATAAAGAGCAGAATTTTCTTTCCGAAAAACTCACCCGATTTCACTACCAATCAACAGTAGGACTCCGTTTGCTAATCCCAGTCAAAATGTACGCTTGCATCCTCTTCCCGTTGTTCGCTAACCCCTGTCGAATCCGTTTCGGGTAGCAGCAGTTTACAACGTGCTCCGGCACAGGCACAGAGCCGAGAGTCGAGAAGGCCAATTTATTTGGTATAGACAACAACACACGCGGACGCGGCACGCGAGAGCAGTGATTTGCGATATTCCAAACAAAAAGAAGCACATCGAATCTTTGGCAGATGAAAAAGCAACATTTCACGAGCAACGAGAGATGCGGGAGGGCGGCGCGCTAAAGGAAACTGATTGGCTAATTATAACCGGAATGTTTTGGTTATGGTTACAGGTAGGGTCAAGTTTGCTGAAACCTTGCCACTCGGGGTGGCGACAACAGCAACTTGACAACTTTTCGTTTATCTGCAGTGATGACTGATGAGTTTGCAGAAGCGCTGATTCAATCAAGATGGAGGCACTGAGTGTAATCAGACCAGCTTCCAAGATATCCCGGTTGATGATATACTGCAGTGTACAGTGTGTCGATATGTTTTCGGTACTTGTACCTTCTGCAGGTCGCCATATTTGCCGCTTGGAATTTGCTTGCGTTTGTGGTTGTACAGATAATTTTCGGTTGCACTGTACTCGAAAGATACCGGTATCGTGTGCTTACCCACACGTTGATGCGATGGTGGTGATGGGTTCAATGAGTTTTGTGTCGGTCAAAGACTATCTCAACCAGACAAGCAGTCATTATTTCGTGTTAATTTGGTATATCTACTAAGAAAGTGTCTGGCGGGCTTGTAAAGTAATTAGATGATACACAGTTCGGTTGTTTGACTCGTCTTACTACAAATGGGACATCACCGAATTCAATTCTTTATTTTTTTGACTGATTTCAAGAGGAAATGCTCGATATAATCATACGATCCCGTTGAATGAAAATATCGTCCAGATAATGTGACAGACCTTATCTTATCGGATTGGGCAAAAGTTGGAACTGCGTTTTGAATAGATTGTTTCTGATCGCGCGCTAGTCAGTTTTCAATAATTTTCAATCGATAGCAGCCTCTTGTTGCTCTTCTTTTTAATATTACTCAACAGAAGAATATCAAACCAAGGTCTTACACAGTATAAAAACGACTGAAAGTTCTATTTTCCTATGATTTGGCAAATTGCTAGTCCCACTTAACCAATCTCGGTCAACGGTTACTTTCAATTACACACTGCACCACCTAATCGGTTTGACCCCACCCCCCTGTTACAGGGAGTTGCGAGTAGAGGGATGCACACCATTGTACGCTCGTTAACTTTCAAGTGATCTTGAAAATAATTCAATTGCATGGCAACATCCCGACATGGGTTCTGCACACTGCATTGTGGTGCACTTGAATATTCTCGGTTGGTTTTGCCTGCACAGAACATTCATTCGAAGCATCAGACAGTGTATTGTGAACTATCGAGACTGTAATCCGATTAGAACCGACTGATTGCAGTAGTGCATTATGCGAGCGCACAGCTTTTGGGTTTAACATACATTATATTGCACATATGCAGCCTCTATAAAGTGCTTTGAAATGGGTATGTGCGGTTTTATTTTATATCATGCACTTATTCAAACTCCGAGTAAC
This sequence comes from Wyeomyia smithii, assembly GCF_029784165.1. Classification (NCBI taxonomy): domain Eukaryota; kingdom Metazoa; phylum Arthropoda; class Insecta; order Diptera; family Culicidae; genus Wyeomyia; species Wyeomyia smithii. Next base: position 164,415,500 of record NC_073694.1, read on the forward strand.
ATTATTGCGGTTTACTAACCGGTGTTTGCAAAATCTGACAAGTAAATTTCTGCGTTATTGCGATGTTGATACGTTTTCATTTCCAATCATTCAAATTATTAACCACTTAGCCAAATGATAATTATAGTCTTACGAAGAATATAGAACCTTGAAACTTTCACCCATCGAGGCTATACCAAAACAAAATAGGAAACCGCTCTGCCGGTGGTTCTGATTCATCGGGCCATAAATTTCCACCCGCTCATGGCAAGCGAAGCAAGGCTGGGCAGAGGTAAAAAACAACCTCTCAGACTTTCAACGTTTCCCATCCGGCCGTTCCTTGCTGTTCGAACTGCTTGAGTTGGTAGGAAATTACTCCCCCCACACGCGCACTTTACCACATCGCCATTAGGCCAGTCGCACCTGTCCCATTACTGGGAGTAAGCGAGTAGCAACGGAGGCGGATGGTAATTGGCATGAAAATCAGCACCAGCAAAGTGGAAACACCAAAAATTAATAAACTTTGCGTCTCTCTAGCCCCCGCTCTATGCTGGTCGTAGCACAGCAGGAGAAAGCGAATCATCCCCAATAGCTTAGCTCAAAATTATCTAGATTAAACGTCGTGTCCAAGGTTTCAACATCTTATTAGGAGAGTTTTCTATTTATACGCGTAGATGTATATGTGCGTGTGCGCGCTATATGTACGTTGCTGTGCTTGATCGTTTCGTTACAATGTAAAATACCAACGAACTTCGACCTTTGCTTCGAATTCACTTTGGTTAAAGACGCTCTCGAGAAAAGAAAGTTTTTCATTGTTTCGTTTTTAACAAAAATGTTTTGTTTTGGTGAATCACTCTATTGATACGAAACAGATCAAGTTGGAATTTACTATCAGAATGCGAGTTGTTTACGCTAACGTTTTGTTTTTGTTGGATATGAGGTGCGGAGTGTTGCTGCTACCAGGAACTATAGTGATACGTTCTTCGTTTCTTGAACACCTGCTTGGTAATCAAGGAAGACCTACTCAACAAGACGAAGAGAACTGTTGCAAATCAATTATGCTTGAATTTTTTTCTTAAGGCTAGAGAAATAGTGTATTTGTAAAATTTTACTGTGCCGCCTTCACATTCTATAACTCTAATAATTGTGTTTTAAATATTTTACAAATTCAAATTTTTCGTAGAATTTCGTTCTACGAATATACTCACCTCAATCAATTAATTAATACATTCAATTAAGTACATAATGTTAAATAGGGTAGCGACTCTCGTCAGGTTTGTCCAATTATCGTCGGGGGGGGGGGTGTTAATGAAGTCATAGAGAGATAATCTTTCGCAGAAAGATGCTCTGCATTATAAAGAATCATCATGCAAGAAATTCAACGCTCTTGGATATCATTTAACCCCGGCCGATACTTTACATAGGTATGCCAAAAATGTCAAAAACATAAAAAATGCCAAATATATTAAAATAGATAACGATGTCAAATATATTCAAAAATGGAGGAAACTTCAAAAACGTAAAGATTTTACTTGACAAAAATGTGAATATTTATTTTACGTCACAGATTTAAAAAATGACAAAAATTGAAAAAAAATTTCAGATATGCCATAAATGTTAATCTTGTCAAAATTATCAAAAATATTATATATTGCAAAGCAGCTAAAAACGACTAAAGTCAGAAATTTCAAACAATGTCATACCTATTAATATGACAAAAGAAGCTAAGAAAATCCAAAAAGTCGAATATGTCAAAAATATCAGAGAGGGTGAAAATATCTTGGGAATCCAAAAATAAAGGAAATATGGGTTTTTCCTTAAGCTCTCAGCTGGTCTTGAGATACGATACTGGCCTAACAACAAAGTTTTCGTAGTATCGTACGCGCTAGCCCCGCAATTGTCTTGTACGATAAATAGTTGGCTGCAAAGTCTGTGTATAAAAAACACAAGGTCTAGTTCGAATCGGAATGCAGAACCTTGCGAATGGTGCTTTGCTAATGGTCATTCCATTTCAAGTGTGCACATTTTATGTCGACGACCTTCTCAGTTTCGGCTCAAACTTTGGAGAGTTACAATACAAAAATACCAACCTTGGTGCCGATTGGACCACTCCTCGTTTCGTGGGCCCCTCTGATTTGTTGATACAGGTGCCATTTTTCTTGCAAAACTGAGAAAATGGGTTTTTTTAATTAGGGTCACAAATAATAATGTCTAATAATCGGAATATAATGCATTATTTTGATAGAAAATTGTTCAAGAAATCTAGAAAAAATACATCAATGGACAACGTACTTCTAATTCCCTTACAAAAAAAAAAATCTAAAAAGAATATCAATGTCAGGCGACAGTGTTGCCAGAGATGTTCTTTTTGTATGTTAAAAACTAAATTGCCCTTTTAGACAAATGAGTATATATTTATTTCAAATTTGATATTTTTTATGTGTTTCTGAGAAAATTTTACACGAAAAATATTTATCACCTCGAGGTATTTTGGGCAAATCTTGAATTACAGCTTTTTTAAGAAACAAAGTAAAATTTTTCTGTGGTTTGAAGCAACCTTCTTTAATAAGTGGTTGAGGAGTAAATATAGCGATGAAGATAGAAAATCAAACAACTTTACTCTCCGGTCAGATGCGTTTCCGTTACACGACCGCAGAACGATGAAGACGTAGTTCTAGAATCATGTTTTGTATCGCTTATCCAATTCTTGCACTTCGTACATTTACCTAGAGAGATTATTATTTAAAGTTAGCTATTGTTTCAACACCCTCAGTGGATGTTGGACTGACTTTTGTGTGAGAGATAGAAACGTGCCAGTGAGTTGCCATCTCTACCAGCAGCAACATCGACTTGCGTCACAAACTTTGTTATTTTTCTTTTTCTGACTATAGGGTAAGGAACGGCTTAAGCAGTAGCGCCCATTTTAATATGTCGAAGAAAACAGGCCTCAAACACCTGAATTTTGATCAATATATACAATTTCAATAATGAAAACAAAAACTTTGATTGTCTAGCTATCTTACGAATATAAGAAATACCGTTAATCACAAAGAAATCTGTACATAAACATGAATCGAAACAAATCGACCTGTATTGCAGCCATTCAGGAGCCACTTCGGGTGCTGAAAAAAAAACGCCTGCAAAACAGATGGAAACTGCTTGAAATAGGTTCGAGGTGATTGGAATACGTGTGAGTGGTGCAATATAGGTACTAACCCCGGGCTACCGCGGGTAATCGGATCGCGCGGTAAACGGCATCTCCTGTAACATTTAGCTTTAAGTTAGGATAAAAACCATAACTGTGTTATGTATTTGTAAATAAAGTTTGAAATATAGTTTCATAAAAAAAAAGTGCTACAATCTGAAAATAAGTTCTGACAGAGAAAAAGATAGCGAACAAATTTATATATGTACTTCTATTTGAATTTCACTCAATACATTTCGAGTATTTCGTTTCAATACACAGGCGATTCCTAAAGCTGCTTAGAATATGTTCCCTACCCTACGCAAAGTTATGCTATTATGAATTTTTGGTTGTAGAGTAAATTTTGAATTTTGGTTATAGAGTAAACGTAGAAGTTGTGGGTTCAATTCCCACCTGCTGAACTATATTTTTCGTAGTTTCTACTATCATATTTTTCAGTTTACTTTTCTATTTTTTCCATCGCTAGATTTCTCATTTTAAGTTTTTATATCTTCGGGTATGTAATATCAAACGACATTCGAGAAATTAAATTTTGAAGAAAATTATGCAAGACTAGAATTCGCCATTATCAATTAAAAATTATATCTGGAGTTGATTTCTGGCTTCTGGGCAACTTCCCCATCCTGAGAAGTTTGGCAAATTTTGGTTGGTTTCCAGAACCAGAGGCCACCATCTTGGATTTCAAAATGATGTCTAGGCTCAGGTTCTTCCGATTCCGAAAATACTTATATTGGATGGTATTTGACCATGTGGGCTATTTTCCAGATACTGGAAGTAGTCACCTTGGTATAAAAGATTATGTCAAGCGTTTCCAAAAATACTCATATTGAAGTTGCCGTTTTATAGTCGAATACACCTCAGAAACGAAGGAAACACTATTAATAAGATCAACTGTGTTACGGAATTTCATATTTATGTACAAGAAGATACGTCTCAACAATACTCGGTCTTGGGCTAGTCTTCTCCAATCGTCCCTAACACCTGCCGATTGAGCGTTCTCCTCCACACCACACATCCAATGAGTACGGGGTCTACCACGAAATCGCCGACCTCTGTTGGGGTCTCTGTTGAATATTGTCTTTGCCGGTCGCTCCTCCGGCATTCGCGTCACGTGGCCAGTCCACTGTAACCTGCTGTGTTTTATCAGCTTTATGATATTCGCAAGTTGGTATGCTTGGTACTAGAGATGGTCGGGTTTCGAGCTTTCGAACCCGAAACTCGAACCCGACCCATATCCGTTGGGTTTGAGTTTAAAATTTTCTGAAGGTGTCGGGTACGGGTCGGGTTCGGGTGAGGTGAAAAAAAAACTCGGGTTCGGGTTTGGAAATTTCGTGTTTAGGTCTGAAAACCCGAAACCCGACTATATCGAAGAAGCATTTTTTAGATAATGTTGTCTAATTTCATGCAACAGTAAAAATCACTAACATTTCAATGCCATTCGAGGCTCGAAGCTTCAGGGCAGCCTCAAACTGGTACAAAAAATCGACCCCCAAAAAAATCTCGGGTTCGGTCGGGTTCGGGTTTGATCGAAAAAAAAAGTTTCGGGTTCGTTTCGGGTTCGGGTTTAAACCAAAAGAAGTTGGATACGGGTCGGGTACGGGTTTGAGAAAAGCCAAACCCGACCATCTCTACTTGGCACACCTCGTGGTTCATGCGCCTGCGCCACACACCATTCTCTAATTTTCCGGCAAGTATGGAACGCATGGTCCTACGCTCGAAGACTCCAATTGCTCGCCGGTCAGCGTCCTGTAGAGCGCAAATTTCGCCCGGACATGCATACTGCGAGACCTCAGCTGGCTACGTAAACCTTAAAAGTCCTGTTTGTGGCTGCTATCCGTATCTTCACTTCACGTCTAACATCGTTGTCACACGTCACGAGAGTACCAAGGTACACAAATTCATCGACTACTTCATTAATGCCCCCATCTATCACAATCTCAGTAGCAAGACTCGACAAACTTCCACGCTCTCTACCAGCCACCATATTTGTATTGGCAGAGCTGATGATAAGTTCCTTTTTAAAAGGCACGAATGCATCTTCCACTGCTCTGCGGTTAATAATGACGATATCTATATCATCCGCAAAGCCAAGGAGCTTATGTGACTTCGAAATAATTGCATGCCAGATCTCCGTACTGCACCCTTCAAGGCAATAATAAACAACGGATTCGTGAGCCTGTCATCTGCTTCAGACCGTCCAACGTCACGAACGAGTTCGAGATTACGTCCGATACTCTGACGCATGATGGAAAACCGTCAAGGGTGGCACGAATCAGCTTAATCAGTTTAGTTGAATCAAGCATAATCTGCTATAACTCGTTGCACTTAACTGAATCGTACGCCGCCTTGAAGTCTATAAACAGATGGTGAGTCTGCAAGTTTACTTCTCTGAGCTTGTCAAGGATTTGACGCAATGTGAACTTTTGGTCCGTTGTAGATCACCCTTCCCGGAAACCGCACTGGTAATCTCCCGCAAAGGCTTGCTTTAACGGCCTCAGTCTACGAAACAGGATGCGGGAGTCCTCGATAGTTAGATTGGGCAAATGAGTCCGTCCAACCAGTCTGCTGGTAGTTTGTCTTCGGCCCAAACTTTTAGAATGAGCTGATGGATAGCACGCCACAGCTGTTCACTCCCGGTTTTGTAAAGTTCGGCTGGGAGGCCGTCCTTTCCAGCAGCTTTGTGGATCTTCGTCTAAGCTTGGCGGATCCACAGCTTGTCCATCCTCCTCTAGTTCTCTTCTGTTTCTGTCGACTGCTCTATCCTGTTCGCCGTTCAATAAAGTCAAGAAATGTTGCTTCCAACGCATGACCACCGAAGTCTCATCGGTTATCAGGCTCCCTTCCCTGTTGTTGCATCTTATAGAAACTTCTCGTGTTGTGCCTGGAGAAGCATACTTCCGCTTCCGCAAGAGATCGTTCGCAGTGCTCGCCTTTCTTGCGTTGGTGGAGTCTCTTTACGGTCGCTCTAGCCTCTCGATAACTCTCCCTCATTTGGCATGTCACACGATTCGCTGCCACCATCGTGCGAGTACGGGCTCGATTTTTCTCATCTGTCACCTCTTGGAGCTCCGCATCAAACCACGTGTTGCATGTGGTTCCTCCAGTCGTGCCCAACACCTCTTACCGTGTCGTGGATGTGCTTCCATTGTTCGTTCAGATCTCCAACCGGGTCGCAAATCAGCTCGTCAACCTTCCGAGTGTACTCAGCAGCAACTCCGTCAGCTGACAGCCTCTGGATGTCCAACCGTTTCCTTCTCGAAGTGCTCGATTTGTATACGTTTGGCAGCCGCGCGCGGATCGTTCCTACCACAGATGGTGATCTGAGTCAACGTTTTGGCCTCGGAATGACTGTACATCGATGACATCTGAGAAATGTCGACCATCAACCAGAATATGATCAATTTGCGAGCAAGCTTCGCCTTTAGAGTGTTGCCATGTGAGTTTTCGGATCTCCTGTCTTGCGAGTACGTGCTACAGAGAGCCATGTTTCTGGCTGCGGCGAAGTTCACCAACCTCAGGTCATTCTCATTACTGGTAGCATGGAGACTGTGCTTACCAATAATAAGACGAAAGAACTGCTCCCGTCCGACCTTTGCTTTTGCATCCCCGAGGATGATCTTAATATCATGCTTTGGGCACTATCCATATGTTTTATCGATGACCTCATATAACTCCTCCTTCACGGTATCGGATTTGTCGTTCGTCAGTGCGTATACGTTGATCAGGCTGTAATTGATTCTCAATACGCATATCCGGTCACTAATGGGCCTCCACCTAATGATCCGCTTGATCTGTGTTCCTTCTTCCGCCTATAGTGGGAGTCAAACTGTGTTCCTTGTATGATGAAATCGAGGCCTTGTTTACCTCTGTCGCCGCCACTGTAGTAGATGTGGTATTTGAAGGTCGTTCCCGCGATAGGATCTACCGCTGCCTTACTAGGGCTGTGATGCCTATTCTCGCACTGGGTCTGCCGTCTTGGGTGTACCTGGCATTTCATAACGTAGCCGTCTTCTCCGGATCAGACGCTGTTAGAGCCACCCCTAATACGCAGAACAGACGCTCAGGCAACCTGCCCTCCTAGGAGAACACCAACCATGAGTCATAAAATAATCAAAATTACCTTGGATACGGAGCGTTCAAGAAATAAAAAATTCACGAATTATCTCGCCGATTTATTGCCGACAGGGTTGCTAGGACTCGATTGCTACTAAAGACTCACGCAGTTCACAACACAATTCTTCAAAAGGAAAATTCTTAACGTTGAAGGCTGCTTTAAACAAGCAGAATGATCGTGTGTATGGAGCATGTCTTCTTAATAAAAGCGGAGTGAAATCTAGAATGTTTCAGCTGTGATGGTTTGGGGAGTAATATGGTTGTTCAACAATGGCGTACCGAAAGTTTACCGTGTTTCATTAGCACCTCTAAATGGCCTGCATCCTCTTCCAATTTGAATCTGTTGGACTTCAGAATTTGGGGGTAAATGCCATGAAAACTAAGTGCCGTGATACTTTTAAGAGACATTTGGTGACAAACTGGGATAAAATGCCGATCAAGGTCGTGCGTGTAATGTGTAATTGTTAAATTTGCTTGTGTAATTTATGGAAACGTTTGCGGGCCGTAGACAAATGCAAAAGGAAAAGATTTAAATAGGACTGATTCAAGTGTAACTATAATATTTACCATGGCCTACGGTAAATTACGGACTGTTCAAACCAGATACAACTTTAAGCGTACCAGTGAAAAGTACCGACGATTATTTGCTAGTCTGCATGCTAAGTTTCACTATTTGGCTCTTTGAATGCTCATTAGGCAATATTTTGTCAAGAAGGCAGAACTCGAAAAAGTCATATATGAAGCACTTGTAAAGATAGTCTATCTCTACAATCTATCCAAACATTGTATTGTTGAAATGGCCATAGGTACAGCGTAATAGTCAGGCTAAGCCTGTAAAACTGGAAGAGCTGCTCTTTTGGTACCTATGAAAATAAAACAACTCTGGCTATGGAACTATAGCAATTTCAACATTAGAATGTTCAGACAAATTGTAAAGATAAAGTGTCTCTACAAGTGCTTCATAGGTATATGACGGTGGACGTGTTTTCTAGGACATATTATGCACATTCAGACATGTTACTGTCCCGGTATTCATATACAAGCACTACATGCATTCACTACTGATACTGGCATATGCAAATCAGAAATCCGTGAGTAGCTAAACAACCCAACCCCCCTTATGTAGATGATGAAAAAAAAATTGTTTTGGTTATAGGTGGAGTTGGGAACGACTTCTACTGCTCGCCGCGGAAGAAATTTAAAAAAGCGGTTCACGGCAATCGCTGCACAGCCGCCATTTTGTAAAAAAAACAATACATTTTTTTCTATTTTCCAAGAGTTGCTTAACCGAAAATACTCTCAATTTTGTATTTAATAAAGTGTCTATGGCCAAAATCAAAAGAAAATCAGGATGTTTGACAAAAAATGGTACTATTATTAAAAAAGACGAGGGACTCACGAAGTAAGGGGTGGTCCAATCGGTTCCAATGCTAGGATTGTTGCATAGTTGCCTTATATAAACATTTCTTCAAAGTTTAGGCGAAATCTAAGCAGGTCGTTGACACGTTTGTACCTTTTTTGCACACTTGAGATGAAATAACCCATATATGCGATTCCATAAAAAACAGGCAACCAATTTAATCGACCATTTTTTATTTGGCTAAAAGTTTGCATAGTCGTTTCTATGAGCAAAAGATGCCATTTTGTGCTATTGGTTTTATTTTTTGAAACACGACTCATATTTGAGGAGCTATTTAAAAATACTTTGTTGAGAAGGTATTGATGATTACAAATAATATAAGTTGCAGATAATAATTTTGTCTTTCCAGAAAAAAAAACATACACTCTAAAAAAATTTTTTATTTGAAAAAAAGTTGAGAGGAAATTTAAAAATTAATTATCCAAAACGCTCAGTAATTAAATTTATTTTAAAAAAAAAAACAAAACATTACCTAAATATTGAGGACTGTCCAATCATGATTAAGTCAAAAGAAGTTTTTTTTTAAATTTTTTTCTCACAGGGTATAATTTTGCTGAACAAATATGATAATACTGAATTGTCCAAAATAACCCGGCATATCAAAAGAAGTCTCGCACAACTGTACTGTCACAATTCCCATATTTTTTATTTCGGTTGAAATTTAATAACCTCCGATTCCGTTGCAATTGCATTCCAGGTAAAGAATTTGGTCGAATCTAAGCTAAAACAATAGTTTTAATAATAATAATTCAATGAAATGGGGGGTGAAGAGGTTATTTATGCGTAAACACTCATTACAGTTCACGCCACAGTTGGGAGGCTCTCATCATAGTTGCAACCGATTCTATTTGAAAATTTGATTGGAGCATAATAGTTTTTGCAAACTGGCACACAACAGCACGAGTGCGTTAAGTTCTCTACCGGACTGAATAGGCATCATTCACAGCCGAGTGATTGCATTGGATTAAAATGCATTGTACCATTCGGAATGGTCTAATGCTTGTAAACAAACACACATTTGCTCTGCAATTCTAGGCGCCTACCGGAGCACACATAGTTTGTTGTTATGTCCACCTGCGATGACACCCAATCAAAAGTGTAACATTTCCATGCGGGTCATGAAATGGACTCTAACTCGTTTTCGTATCCGAAGAGAATAAACAGCAGTTTGTGGCAATGCGTATACGGACCCGGTCTACCGTAGACAAACGGGTAACGCCTCCGTGTTGAGGTGCTTTTGCTGGGCAGAACGCCGACCTACTTTGAGGCAAAATGACAGCGGACCGCTCGATATGTACAGTTATTGTACGACACAGTATATTGTATTCGATTCGAAGAAGCGAACGCATCTGATTACGATGTTGAAAATCATGGCGTTATCAGGTCGATATATATAAATGTTTAAAATTGCTGTTGCCGTGAATCAACGGTCAGTTGCCTAATAAGTAGCGATAACGAGAGAGAAGACAGAAGTCAGGCAGGGCAAAGTATTTTGATGGGTACATACTTTTTTAATCAAATGCAGTGTTCTTTTATACAAATAACAATAACTTCTAATGTTGAACAAATATTATAATCACAACGTTTTCTACTTGTATTTAGAACAAATTATGAATCACAAGAAAAGACTCGATTCGACCAAAGGAAACATCAATCTGCAACACGCTAAAAACTCTTACCTTTCCACACTCGAAGCGCTCCACCGCTCTGTCAGGGAGCCACGCGCGAATCATCGCCCACGCGATATCTGCGCCGTCCTCGAAAACCGATTTTTGAAGATCCCATCAACCGTGAGGATGAGCGACTATTTATGTACGTTGATCATCTGTACCGCACACCGAATACCGACCGATGATACGCGCTATTTGTTTACTCTAGTGTATGTTAATTTTCCAAAACGACTTGCCAATCCATCCATCAATACGAGCCGTCCCCGACCACGCAGTCGAAGCGCACTGGCCACGGCTGAGTTATGACGAAGTGTATCCAGATGGTAGAGAAGAAGAAAAAATCCGCCAAATATCCAAAGTTTGCCAGAAATGTTCGTCACTAGAATTAGCACCGGCCGAACTCGAGCGCAGCGAGTCATAACATATGGAATTAGACATAACAAAGTTTAACCAAACGATTTTACCTCCTAGACACGGCAAAGTGAGAATATACAGTAAATACAAACTACTATCGACTTTGTTTCTCGTTTTCAGCGCAAACTTGTTCGGCGCAAAACAGGCGTCTGGACCCTTCATGCATTAATAGAGTATTGGCGAAGCTCGATGTAGAGATTCCCACGTCTTTTATTTAGTGTTGTGTCTTCTTATGTTTTAACCGACACCTGTCGGTACGTTTGCCCCCGATCGGCTGTCAACGGATTTGTCTTCCCACGATTATTTCATGTCGAGCTGGAGATCAGCGACGCTCCGGCTGAGATAAAATTATGCTACATAGATGCGTTGGATGTTTCTGGTATTACCTAATCGAATGCAAAATCGATCCAGAGCAGCATGTACTTTTGAAAAAAGAAAAATGTAACTTCTGTAAAATATCAAGCTGCACAATGCACTCTCTCTTGAGCCGACTTTCTATTAACGATAATAAATATGTTTAGCATCTAAACGATTTGTTCGATCGGTATGATGTCATCGGCAAAGTTGTAGATAATAATTGTTTCCTTTAAAAAAAAAAATATCCTGCAAAATACTACAAGGTATACAGCCCTAGGGGTTGTATGAAATGGTGACGTAGGACTAAATGTATATATTATATGCTGCGATAAACTGTTCATGGGCAACACAACCGTTTATATTTGATGGTCGTTATTGTAAAACTAACGATGCATGAATACATGAAAATGAATACATGATTTTTTTACACTAGTAGTAGTTGCAAAAATTCTCATAACTCTTATCTTCAAGCATCTATAGTTCTGTAAAAAATCGATTCCATAATCTTCAGTTAGAAATTCGTGCTACAGAACGCTGATGATCGCACCATCGGTAGCATTAAATATTTTGCTTGACCGCGCATAATCCAGTAGCTCTGCCAGCTAAATATTCTGCTCTCGTTTCTCAATATCGTGTACCTCTAATAGCTATACTCCAGTCGCTATTGTGTAACAAACTAGACTGAAGCTGAATTTTCTACACGCAGTCTTTTGTATCAAGTTCAGCTTAGATTTTTGCCATTAGGGTATGGCCACGCCGCTTAGAGAAAGACAAACGGAACAAAACACTTTGTTGAGTCAAAATATGTAGGTAGTGGAATTTATTCCGTCCATGTTGTTGTTATCCGTGCTCGGGAAGCAAGCCAATAGTGAGGGAAATATATAGGAAAGCTTGACCTTGACTTTTCACCTTTTTTTATTAAGCAGTAAAGCAACAATGTTAAACATTATATCAAACAATTGTTACACATTTTTACGTAGAACTACGTTTTTCTTTAGCCTACCACTTAGGGATGTAAATAGAAAAACTATTAACGAAAAGGGGACGAAAAATGTCCCTTTTTAAATGCCTTGTTGAAACGAAAATAACGTCCTCGGGTTGGATGCTTGCTGCCTTTCCCTAATAAGGTCGACAGAATAGTATAACTAGTTGGCCGCATCGTAGCGAATTGCGGAAGTAGCAGCAGTGGGTTGCGCCAAAAAACAAATCACATCACGTATCTAAGCAGCAGCGAGGTATGAGCACCAAACGTCTCGATATGCCTCAAGCGCTTTGGTCTTCTTCCCGCAATAAAGTTTTGTTTTATTTTGGCAACAACACATTCTGTGCTGAATCCAAGAAAACACAATCTGTCGCGGCCAACATATTTACTGAATGCGAAAACAGCTTTTAAAGATTTTGAACAGAAAAATGTCTTTCTCAAGGCAAATAAACAAGTAATTGAAGGTTAATGTTTTTTGGCAATAACATAAGCTTTCTGTGCTGGATCCTAGCAATCGAATTCTGTCACGATCATAAAATTTACTTTATTTATTTATCTTATGCCCCCCACTATTGAGGCAGCACAAAAGCTGCGATCAGCATAACCGATTTTGAACAATAAACTGCCCTGTTCTGTTAGAACGCCTTAGCAAAGGTGATTAATTCGACTTTACAGGAATAAATTGAAGTCGATTCAATCAATCAACATGAACAGAATTTTGTCGTCTCCCAGCTGCTCAGTTGCAGCATGATGCAACACGCAACAGTGAGCAAACGAAATCGCTTGATGTTACAAACCGCAACACGATACGGGTTAAAATCTCTGCGTGAGTGAGAGCACCATCGGTGTTTATTCGCTGGATACGAAAATCAAATGCGAATTGTGGAATAATTCGTTTAAAGAACATTAGAGAATGGTAAAATTGAACAAAAAGGTGTGGCCTATTTCGTTGCAACCTTCAGCTATAAAAGTGTGTTTCTGGTAAAACCAGCTACATTCGTTAGTCGGAAGGTGAGCTGGCTAGACCGTCCACAACGTTGACAGCAGTAGCAGCAGATATCAGCACTCAGCAGTAACAGCGGATTGCAGCGGGTTGCGCCTGTGGCTGCCTTCAAATTAAACAAATCACTTGCGCTCTGTATGGTCATCATGTCTCAGGAGCAGCGCGGTTCTTCTCACTTTTCAGCGTGTGTCGTCAGACTGCCGTTATTGCCCCACTACTGAGGCAGCATAAAGGTTGCCATCAGCAAATCCAATTTTGAGCAGCGAAATGCCTTTTTCAAGGCAAATATAATAAAGTATTTGAAGGTAAATCATTTTTTGACAACTCAAACGAGCAATCTGTGCTGGATATTAGAAATTTAAATCTGTAGCGGCCGTCTAATTTACTGAACGTGAAACAGCTTTTTCAGCTCGTGTTTTCAGTGTCTTTATTCCCCCACTGTTGAGGCAGCACAAAACAACTTTATGACTCATTAATGAAACACTTGCAACAATGCATTTGTTGATAGTGTGCGTGGTCGTGTCTTGGATACAACCTCCTATTTTTATCTATTCACTGACATATAAAAGATGCATTAAGTCGTTCGCATGCTATAATCGTTTGAAATCTGACGCAACATTTGCCAGTTCCATTTTCAATTTCACAAAATGTAATCTAGTATAGAAAACAAATTTCTATGAATGAATAAAATTTCCATATAAAAAACGGCATGTTTGATTGAACTGGTGTCTTGAGCAAAGTTGTAGGTAATAAATTTGCGATCCAAAAAATAAATAATATAAAATACAATTTCCCAAATTGTCACAAAATATTAACCGTCTCAAAAAGCCTATTTTTGAAAAATCATTTTTTTTTTCAAACATTAAAGATGACAATATGTACTAATATCTGTCAAAATTTGTTGATGGTAAAATGAAAAACAAAAAAGTTATGAACGTTTGAGTATTTCGCCATTTTCACTCTGAACATTACAATGCTAAAGATTTATCACTAAGAGCATGATATCAATCCAATGCGCTGCTTTTGTACCATAATAAATCATTTATATACTGGCCCTGTAGGAATTGAATATGCGTAACTCACCGGCGAACCATGTTATCAGAAGGTTATAAAAATAAGATGAACACACAGAATCGGGAGCTGAAAGAGAGAGTAGAGATATGTTTCGTTTAAAATTGCCATCAAAAGATTGTCATCAGAATCTACCATTACAAAATTGCCATCGGAAAATTGTCATCAAAAAATTGTCATAAAATAACTCTCGTCAAAAAATTATCATCAAAAAATGGCATTAAAAAATTGCCATGAAAAAATTGTGATTAGAAAATTTTCATGAAAACATCGCTCATGAAAAAAAACAGCCATCAAACCTCAACAATTTTTCATGAACCTTTCATGAAAAATTGTCATAAAACGTTGCCATAAAAAGTCATTGAATGCCATCAAAAAATTTCTATAAAAAATTACTCTCAAAAAATTGTCATCAGAAACTACTGTCAAAAAATTCCCATCAAAAACTGCTGTCAAAAAATTCCCATAAAAAATTGAAAAAATCTATGATATGATGTTGAATGATCACGAAGAGAAATTGAGAGTAGTCAATGCTGTAGGCATGTCATTGGAACGCGTGGGCAATATCGTGCATTCAGTTCTGGGCATGAAGAAGCTCTGCGCGCGATGGGCGTCGGGTTTGCTAACAGTGGACCAAAAACGAATTCGTGTGACGACTTCCCAGTAGAATTTGGCATTATTTTTGCGTAACTCGATCGAGTTTTAGCGCCGATTTATAACCATGGATGAAACCTGGATCCATTACTACACTCCTGAGTCATCGAAACAGGCGAAACAGTGGGTTTTACCGTGCCAAAGTGCTCCGAAGCGTTCAAAAATGCAACAATGGGCCGGAAAGGCTATGGTCTCCGAATTTTGGGATGCACATGGCATAATATTCGTGGACTATCTCGAAAAAGAAATTATCGGACCGATTGAAAATCGAAATCGCGGAACGCTTTATCATCACGACAATGCGCCTGTTCATTCATGCTCAGTTGCACAAGCAAAATAGCATAAAATCGGCTTCGAATTGGTTCTTCAGCCACCGTATTTTACTCACCTTTTTACCCAAATCTCAGCTTTTTACCCAAATGAGGAGCTCATGGCAGAAACTGAGGCGTATTTTGGAGACCTTTCTATCGAGTACTTTTCGGACGGTATCAGAAAGTTAAAAAATCGTTGGATTCGCTGTATCGTCCTGAAAGGAGAGTATGCTAGAAAAAAAAAATAAAACCGACTTTTGCCAAAGAAACGTCTCCGTGTTTCATTTCCCAGGTACTTATCAGACTGCCTAGTATCCCAGCTTGTGCCACGAGAGGGTAGGGGAAGGAGTTACTGGGCGGAATGCTGCTATTTTATGCCTGCAAGTACATTTATATATTTTATATATCTAAATCAGGGATGTTACGGATGTGATTTTGCAGATGCGGATGCGGATATGTGATTACGGATGCAGATGTCAATTTTCATGCGGATGTTCCGCATTTACGGATGCGGATATCCGTTTATTTTGCGTATTTCGCGTGAGCATGTCCCTCCCCAGTGTAAAAGTTATTTAAGCTAGCAGCAAACACACCAAGGAAAATTTTTCGACAAAATTTTATTAAGCGATATTTTTTCTCAGCATGATGTGGATGCGAATGCGGATGTCAATTTTCATGCGGATGTTCCGCGTTTACGGATGCGGATGCGGATAAACGTAACATCCCAAATCTAAATATACTATATTTGCATACAGGACTATAGCGGTAGGGTTTGTTCCACTTAGTATTTAACCGTTTCCTTTTATTTACTGTAGCGCCTCTAGTTGTCGTACTGACAAACTAATGACAGCGTAACTGAGGTTTGTTTACTTTGTGGTAAAAATTACATCAGGATTGGTACACGCGTTGAAAAATCATCCAAGATGGAACGCGGGAGACAAGAAAAAATTATGCACATCTACGTTGAAAACTCAAAATGGTCAGGAGGAATGATCGCCACGGCTCTCTACCGAAATTGTCTGTGAGTACCGTACTCAAACGTTACCGGGACACTTTGACGGTGGATCGCTCTCAACAATACAAACGAAGAAGTGGAACATTGGACCGAAAACTACGGTGACCATCACCAGGGTCGTCGGGAATAATCCTGGGGTCTTCCTCCGTGATTAGGCGAGAAGTACAGTTCATCGAATCTGTATGCGTAAAGGATTACGGTCCTATCATGCCAGCAAACAATCCAACAAGATGCTGAAACAGAACCTGGTTGCCAAAACCCGAATAAGAAAGCTATATGAGCAAGTCCCGGCAAAGTACAACGGCTGTATTTTGAAGGACGATGAAATCGTCAAACTGGACTCATGTTTAGCTGTGGAAAGAAGACCAAAGTTTTCTTCACTGGAGCAACCATAAATGGATAAGTTTACAAGGAAAAGTGTCTTAAGAAGATAGTTTTGCCGTTCATCCTGCCACACGAAGGCCCGGGAAGTTCTGGGCCGATCTAGCTAGCATCATCTAGCATCACTTGACTTCTAAATTTTGATTGCAGCTTAACAATTACACTTGCTGTTTTGAACAACGAAACTAATAAATACGGGTAGAGAAAAGATCTATCCACAATATGCAAAACAGTTTGTGTCAATTGTGCATGTAGTTGCTGAGTATTACAAGTTTGAAGGTCATTTTTCGAGATAAAATCTGTTTTCTCTCCGCCGGAAATGCGTTAATTCACCAAACTGCCCACAATTTCGTCCCATCGAAAGATATTGGGCAATAGCCAAGCGTAACTTGAAGAGGTATGGCAAACAGGGTTGATATTTGTTGACACTCCTGAGTGAAAGTGAAAAAAAGCATCCATAAACGTTATTTTTTTACAATCCTTTCAGAGTTCTCCCTTCCCGCTTTTTGCATGGAAGTGAACTGTCAAAACACCTCGTTATATTTCATGCGATGGAAGCAAGACAACAAAATCAGTTTATCAGTGGACTGTTTGTTTTTCTTTTTCGCTTTGAAGTGAAGATCATTTGGTTGGATTTGTCGTCAAATTTTATTCCGTAACCGTGAACGATGCGCGCGATCTATTTCATCTGAGTATAACAGCACGTTACTAGGACGAAAATCTAGGGTATCTGAAAGAGTGCTGTGATCATTGGAAGTGAAAATTGAAAATGATTGGCTGTAATTTTCGAAGAATTTTGCTGGGGAAAATTACTTTTATCAGCAATCCATCAAAACATCATCATGAAAAAATTGCCGATATGGTTGAGATTGCCACTGTGCAGAAAGTGATGGGAGGTATTCGACGAAAAGCTCGAGAATTCATCAGAACAGCAGAAAAATAATTTTTCCTGTACTTTTTCCTTGAAGTTTAATGAAAACCCTGCAAAAACATATTTTTACCAATTTTTTTTTTCATGAAGAAATCGGAAATTGTATGCGGCCAAATTCTAAATGGTTCTATCATTGGATGTTCTCTAGGAGTTGTACTTCAAAATATAACAATATTTTTTCTCAGATTTTTGACATTTTAAAACCCAGTTTGGTACAGACGTACGTCAGTAGCAAGATGCATACATATAGCGAAACCAAGCTTGTCCCGACAATCAGACCTTTTTGGTAGCTCAAATTTTAGGTGACTGAAACAAAAACAATGCTTGGCAGTGAATGTCTGGAACCAGAAATTGAAAAACGGCGTAATTTATTGTCATAATACTGCCATTATCTATCTGCTTACATCATACAGCCTAGTTTTGCATGCGTACGAAGTTCATGAATAATTTCATGTTCTCCTACTGTATGGCATTATCACTGACAGGGAAGATTCATCTAATTTGACCCGAAGAGAACGACGTTCGGTTCGGTTTTCATCATAGAAATTATTGGTACGCCCAGTCCAGTATTCCTTCAACTCTTGATTTGCTTTTTTTCTGTAAATAGCGAAATGAAGCTTCACTATTATTATGTTATGTTTTGCCTTCTGCAAAAATCATATCATGAGAACTCTGTGAACAACAGTTTTCTAATAATAGTCTATTCTACGGTCCATTAACATATATTGCAACAACGGTCTCCTTGGGTGAACAGCATGGCGATCCATTCTGCCAAAATAGAGATGCTGTATTACCCATTTTGCGGTACAATAATATATACCGGTTTAAATTTGACTTTTCGATTAGTTCACCTCAACTTCACCCGGTCAGTTTAAAATTAAATTGCCTTAAGAGAATCTATACCAAACACAACACCCCTAGTGCCCTTTGAGAGCATTGCTTTCCCCCTTACCTACGCAGGCTGGCTCTGACGCCATACCCTCCTGTCACCCGTGAGCCGAGTGCAACGAGCAAGAAAACATGATCTATATTTAAAGTAACACTTGTACAAACAGGCAACATCCGTTGGCGTTTGCCAACCGATTGAGAAGATAAACGGCTGTCCTACTATTATTTTTGATCGGCTGTGGATCGCAAGGTGGAATGAGGCTTCCAAATTGGTTACTACTGTTTTCGTAGTCAACAAAGGAGCTGCTCCCAGGGGAGTCACGTTACAACTCGAAAGAGAAAGTGTTTTCAACTTGAGATAATCGTTAATTGCAATAATTTCTAATTTTGGGAAACTTTTAATTGAAGCACCTAGTTCATGAGTTGGAAAGCTGTTGGTATTTCTATTAACTTATCTGGAACGCATGATAGCGAATTCTAACTAATTTGCTTTCCTCAGCTGCTCACCGCAATCCACACGGTTGTTGAGTGAAACTTCTTTAACACGGGCAGTGCTACGCGTGGTTGTGTAATTCCACCATTTTTTTCCGTTTCCGCCGGCTTGCACACAATTAACGAAGATTTTGCTTCATGGTCGTGCCATCACTTGAATCAACAGTAGCTAGAAATATAGATCGATCCTTTCTGATTGCTGTTCTCATAAACAGAGCAAGACTAATTCCTGAAAGCCAACAGAATCATTCGTTTGTACCTGATGATGAAACCAGCTCTTCTAGGAAAAGAAACCACTTTCTAAACGCTTCCGGTTTTGGAAATTTTCACATTTACGCAAGTCCGTATTTCGATCCTTTCGGTAAATTAAATAATGTTTTGTTGGTTTGAGACGCGCGGCTGAAACATTAAAGAGCTTTTGAACAAATTGTGGGAAGTTGAATTTTATTTAAAATACAGGTTACATTGCTTGTAGCCATTTGAATCACTGATTCCACGTAGTAAGTGATAGATTTACCAAAATATTAATAATTGAAAAAATATCCCGAATTTACCACTTTCCCTTTTTATCACCCAGAACAACATTAGGGCGGTGATCACAATACCAACCAATACGTTTATTACTTAAAAGTTCTATGCTAAACAAAAGATGAAAATATGAAGTGCAAAATTTGCCCCACAGCTGGTTCAAATTAATACCGCTGAGTAGAGGAGTAGTTGTTCGAGGTGAATCATTATTAGCGATGAGCATATTGGCTCTGCAGTCGAGAAGTAAATATACTGCACTTCAAGTAGAACAATATTTGACTAGCATAAATATCCGATGCCAGTCTGAAGCGCTGCAGCGGGCTTATGATTTCCGATATTGCGGCTATAGAGTACTTGAAAGTTCCGTTGCGTAAACAAAACATGGGAAAATGAAATAAACCTGTTGGTTTTGAATAACACCGTACCTACTTGCGAAAAGGTAAAACTGCACCAAGTGTGTCTAAGTGTAGTCATGCATCCTATAAGTACTAGTACTATAATGTGAATGAATTGCTAAAATTTATGAAACATGATGTACTACACGCAAAACTTTTCCTTATTACTTTAGAAGCAATAGCGCAAAATTACCTTTTAGGTAACAAATCCATTACTTAAAAAGCAACAAAATTCTTCCCCAGTCAAGTAACAACACATACTGTCATATATTTGGCACGTGTTATGAGAGTACGACTATCTAATAATGGTCGTTTCACCCACATGCAACGTTTTTTCTGTCGAAAAATGCTCCCTTTCCACCTCAAGTCAAAAAAAATCACACACCGTCGCATAAGTTGCACATGTTACAAGTTTTTTCAATCTCCGATTCATCCGGTGGGCGTGTATTAGTTCGCTTGTTGTATGCATACGGAGTAGCGAAAAAATATGACAAGAGCTGCCAAGCAACATTTTCCCCGTCATAGAGTATGCAAACGTTGATGATTTCAAAGACTTGAAATGCGCCTTAAAATGACATCACGATCTGTAAACTGCGTTAGAGAAATATAAAAACATTCGCTTTCTTGCAAGCTATTTACAGCACATAATCATTGGTTCATGGAAACTCATTTGGGACCTGTTTGAATATACAAAACTCGTGCCCATCCAGAACAATATTCGCAACTTCGGCAACTCTGGTCAGACAGTATTACATATTTCCATTTCAAGTAAACACTGGGGGACGAAACGAAAGTGTTTCTAATTGGACATTTGAGGTTGACGGTTGAGATTCTGATTGTGTGTGGATGAAGGGAGACAAAAATGAACCAGATCGTTGCATCAATACAAATGCAGCGAGTGAAGTCTTGCCAACACATGCATTGCGGTGCTTGGCTGTATGTTCTCCTGCAGAAACACATACAAGCGTGTGGCCGTCATAATTTTTATTACTTTTTGTTTGTTACTTTTTGTGTATAATGCGCAGTCATAAGACACAAAAAGTAATAAAAAATTGCCCAAAAGTAATAAAATATTTCCCGTTTGCGTTGGGTGTATAAACTCTTATATTAGCTTCATAACTGTAGAATAATATATTACAGCAGTTACGTAATAAGACACTTCTCTGGGCCAATTGATCATGGTAATTAATTACCAAACAGTGCAAACTACTGTCCTAATAGGAATATTCAATATTCCATTCTGGCCAGCAGCCAGCAGCCTTAGTGAATTCAGAGCCGTTCAATTAATAACCTGTTCGCGTGTCGTTCGAGCCATAATCGTGGCACCACGCATCAAGCAACCCTAGAAGGCACTCTCAGATGTGCACACCGTGACCTGAGTCAAGCCAACCGGTCAAAGCAGACCCGGCGATGCACAATCTCCCGGCTTCCAGCTTTCTCTAGCACGTTCTTGCAATTTGTAGCAGTAGTAGCTTGTAACTAATAATCACTTTATTAGTCGACCCTCCTTATACAAACATCAAAGTGCTACTGCGCGCTGCAAATGGAAGTCTTATTAAATATTCAACCAGGCAAACTCCGATATCGAGTCACTGCCGGGTTGAACTGAACGGCTTCAGTAATCTTCTGCAGCAAAGCTCCTGCAAAGATGTCCCGTTGCATCCGTTTGCATCGGGGTGATAACATTATGACGAATGATCTAATGCTAGGAATCATTTTATTAAACGTGTTACTTCTCGATAAGAGCAGTCCAGTTTAAGATTTATTTTTCAACAAAGTAAAATTTTCGCAGACATTCATACTAAGGTATGAAATCTCATTCGATAACTTTTTTTTGATTGCCGAGTTTCAGATCCCTATTTTGTGACGATGTGATTCTGATTACCAACGTTGTTGACTGTTTGGAAATCTAAATAAAAGAAATCCATCATTTATTTCACCAACTCTAAAACATTTCTTCTCCTCTTTCTTCCAGCTACACTCCACAAACGACAACCCTCGAGTTACTAAGCCAAAGTTTGGTAAGTCAGAGCTGTTTCAACATTCAAACAATGAACGGTATATTCCACGGAAATTAATCAGTGGCTCTGTGATGCTTACCTTTGTTCTTCATGTTTTCCCCTCCGGCCTGCTTAGTGACTGGTCGGGTTGGGTAAACTGTTCATTGGCAACCACGCAAACTCCCACTATCGAGAAGAACTTCTCCAAAAAGCAACCAATCCTTAATCCCAGATGGGATTAACCTCGCTTCCGGTGGATTGACGCGGTGCGAACAATCACTGTTTCAGACCAATCTCTCTGCCCACTTCGGGGGATTTGCAAGCGTTGTTGTGATGAAAACCTTAAATCCAATTTCCTTTCCGAGAATGCTTGAATGGAAAATAGATTGAAACCACATCTAAGAGCAACACAAACGTTGGCTACAGATTCGAATGAAGTGGCAACCTACTTTTTAGAAGCGTTAATTATTAACCCAGGGGTCGTATTCCGACTGAGAGTGCATTGCAAGACTTTTCCGAAAAGATATCATATTTTTAAATTATAGTCTCTTTTTTATTATCGAAATTAAGTTTTTCCCTAATCGCAGAGCAATGGCTAATGAAACCAATAATTAGTAAAAAATATAAATGTTTGATATTACATGTGGTTATTCAACAATTATTTACACCGAAATTGCATAGCACAATTGAATACGTAGTAGTTAAATAGTACCCTTTTTAGCTCGGGATGACCAACTGTAGAGCTGCTGTATCGTAGCACGGATCAACTGAGTGGGCTTCTTTTGTTAGACATCATATAGTTCTCTATAACAATATGCTTCAGGCCATATACTCTTGCTACCCTTGCTTATTATAGTACAGATTAGCGCAACAGTTAACAGCTCGGCTGGAACCTTTTCGGAGTTTAGGAGTTAAACATTTTTTCTTGGTAAAATTCACCTCTTTGCAATTCTATCATTTGGTTAAAAATTTGATGAGGTGGTATTTTTTTCTTCGACTCATGAGCAAGAATGTGAAAAATCACATCACATAACAATACTACGGGAATCGCATCTGAAAGTGTTCTTCATTAGTTTTTGATGCCAGTTAAACCAGCGTAATGAAAATTAAACATTCCTAGGCAAGCGAGAAGAAGTTTCACCGTTTTGAGCTCAGTTTTTGTCCGATTTAAGATCTGTTTTTTTTTAAAGAAGGGTAAGAAGATGCTAATATGTGGACAAACTCTTAGATTTTTGATATTTGGTCTTAAAACAAAATGGCTTCGAAAAAACATCGAAAATTTCCGATTTCTCGAAAATTCAAAATGGCATAGAATCCAAGGCAAAAAAATTGTTGCACTGTGTTATTAATAGTTGAACTGAAATTTTGTACCAGTGCCAAATCACGATTAATATGGAAACAAGATAAAAATAAGAATACAGCTGAGATAATTACTATAAACTAAAGAAAGCTGAAAACGCACAGTCCAGGGCGGTTTAAAGAAAAACTGCCAAAGGATTCCACCAGCTTATAATTAACTCCGAACTGTTCCGAGTCGATGGTTTAATGTCCAACAAAATTAATTTGCGAAATGCGAAATTAAGTAGAATCACCACTTATATTGGTCGATTATAACCACTAAATCGATTTTGACGATTCTAAAAAAGTGTAGCGAATGGCGAGTATCTGAGGAGCTCGCACAAAAATAGTAGGAGGGTGGTATTCAAGACACGACCGCATGACGTTGACTACCGTATTCCTATACTCAAGCATGGAAATTTTCACTCACTACCAATATTTCATGCAAATGTGTTCTTTGATTCATCAGGTATCGTTCAACTATTTCCACTCGCGTACAAGTTTCCCATAGAAACGCTGCTGATTGTTTTTCGCTTCTAAAAGTTCCAAATAGGGTAAAACTGCCTTTAATGGACCACTTAGTAGTGTGCAATTTTGCTAGAAAAAGTGTAAATATCTAAACTGAATTAAGTATTTCATTATGTATAAACATGAAGTAACATGTTTATCATGTTTTCTGCATGAAAAACAACGAGATAATACCTCTATTTTCTTATAATGAAAGAAATAAATCATCGTTTCAGTTACCTTTGATGGGCCACCGTTTCCTTATTTGGACCACAACAATTTCTCAATTTAAGCCAGGTCTAAATAATACATTTCGTCAACCGTAGCTGCCGCTCTTGAAATTAACTCTGGCTTACGCACTGAGAGTTCTGGATCTGGATCAACTGTAGACTGCAGCCGTTCTTTCGTAATAGGGAATCCTTTACGTGCCATCCGCGTTATCCAGCGAACAATTGAATCCTCTTCAGCGGCAGTCAATGCAGTTGGTTTACCTTTTCGTGGTATTCCTGACCACTTGCTGCTTGCACGGAACATTACGTTGGATCGTGGAACATTGGAGCGCCTGCAAGCTTCTCTAGTCGAAACACCACTTTTTATCGCTTGAAATCACTCAGTAACAGCTGCTTCAGTATATTTTATCAATTTCCGGCGTTTTTCCAATTTTAGCAGCAGTTTTATACAATAACACGATCATAACAAATTTATGGTAACTATGGTAACTATGATTCGCGGCCTTATTTCGTAATAGCTCTTGTTCGAAATGAAGCATGCCGGAATAAGGAAAACAGTATTATTTCCACCCTTAATTGGGCCACTATTTTTTTCAATATTTTAAGTGTTTTTCTAGTGAAATTTATTGCTTATCTTTCAAAGACACTCTTATCCTTCCCGTTCATCAAAAATCTGATTATTTTCGCTCAGAAAGTGTGATGTCAGTACAGTTTTTGGTGAAGCCATTTCCTATGAAAACGTAAACGAACCATGGCAAACCAGGTAGCTGTTATTAAAAGACATTTTTTGCAGCATTAATGAAGAATATTATAGTAAACGTTTGTTGCAACATTTCCAATGAAGAACATTATTGAAGTTGTAAAAGCACAAATCAAAATAAGTATATTTCTAATGTGTCATTTTGTGTAAGAAGTTCAGGTGGTCCACTAAAGGAAGTGGTCTTTATACCATAGAAGGCGACTAAATGATTCAAACACGATAGTATTTATTGTATACAAGTTCACTTGCATTCAACGGTATCGCGAAAATCTCTGAGATATTATCGCCAGTGATACAAAATCAGGAATCCATATGAACGTTAGATTGCGTTCATCTGTTTGCTTACCGGAGCAAGTAGGTATCAACAATGCTTATGGGAATTGTAGCATAGTACATTAGCATGTGATATTTGAAATCACCAAAAATCATCGTGGTATACCCACAACCATGTCACGAACGTCATTCCCATACATTTTGCTTGAAGCCAATTTTCTCTGGCTCTCTGGCTCGATTTTACGTCAAAAGGCTGTCAGTGCTTTCGAAACAGCCAAATAAGCTTCGTTCATGCAAGATCAGCTGTTGCTGCAAGTGGTGTGTAGAAATCTAAAAAGCGAAGAATGTTTTTTATGTTTCGTTCGTTCTCTAGATGTTGTGCAGGACATAAATAGATATGTCCAGACATGTTTCAACACGTTCTGGATCATAAATTCAATATTCATATTGAATTGTATTCATTAGAACTTTTCACGCGAAAAAAATGTGCAACAGCCTATGCGGCACAATGAACGGAGCTTAAGATCATATCATTAACAGTAGCGCCATCATCATCGGCGGCGGCTTCAGGAAACAGTCGCCGTGACATGGGTCTAGGTATACCACGGTGAAAGCACGACGTGGATTAGCCGAGTTCGGGTGCAATCGTTTACGATTCTTTCGTGAAACACTCGCTATATTTTGCTCGCTCCGCTTACAGCAGGCGTTAGTGAAACATCAAAGCAGGCGATAGTGAAACATCAATCATCAAAGAAAGCTACCATATACACTACCCGTCATTAGTTTGGAATCGCTTTACTGAGTATTGCAACACCCAGCTTGAATATTGCAACACCCCGAAAAGTTTAGCATCACTTAAAATGAGCAGAATTATGTAACTCTATCTTTTGATTCTGAAAACCTAGAGAGATGTGGTCTTCAGCAAAGTTGCTCAGGAGGTCAAGGGGTTGTAATTGGCAGACGGTATAGTGCGAAGTTCAGCCGCAACGCCGCGCTAGTGTGCATGTAGTTTTGTACGTTATTTAGCTCAATAATCCCGCCATTTAGAGAGTTGCGATTTTCAGCAAAGTTGCTCAGGAGGTCAAAAGCTTGTAATTGGCGGGCAGTATAGTGCAAAATTAAGCCGCAATGCAGCTAGTGTGCATGTAGTTTTGAGAGTTTAGAATTCAGTTTAGTTCAATAATCCCATCATTTAGAGAGTTGCGATTTTCACCAAAGTTACTCAAAAGATCAAGAGCTTCTGGGGCTTGGCTAACAGTTTAGTCCGGAATTTTTCTTCAATGTGCTGCTAGTGTGCATAAAGTTTATAGTGTTTTCGAACTTTTTTATCTTGAACTCTGTATAGATAGTTGCAATATCCAGTAACACAGTAACACTTTTAATTTACGCAATTCTATAAGCACTGATTGTTTACACATGACGAAGTGAAACCAATTTGAATGTTGTCAGTTTGATCACTTCACACAATACGTTAGCTTGTGTGTGTTTATTATAGAGACGTGTTTTCATTTGAACAGCTTACAAAATGTAGTATGCGACTGTGTTGGTATGTTGACAATTTGATCACCAACATTAACAACCCGTTTTACAATGGAGAAAATTGACAATATCGCGACTAAATTGATTACCTCGGCTGTAAACAGTTGCAGCAGACATGCCTCTTATCCGATTTTGACGGATTTGAACACCACAGGGGGCATTTCGTATTACTTTCCGCTGCAAGCTGAAGACCGAATACGCAACGCCGTCGGCTTATATGCAAGCCGAGTGGTTGTGACTTCAGTACATGGCGCGTTCGAGAAGGCGCGTATCCCAGCCAACAAGCAGACACCCGAAATGTATATACGAAGTCAAAAACACTCGCCCTGGTGGTTGCCGAAGTTGTCGAAGTCGTGTTTCAATCAGAACACTGGGTGTTTTTAATTTGTGTTGACACTGAACTGTAATGAAAATAGAATCGATGGAATGGTTTGGAAGTTATACTGCATCAATATTAAAAGAGCAGAGGTTAGGCAGACACCTACCACCGTATTGGTGAAAATGTTGCATGCTTCCTATATGTACACGCCCGTCATAAAATCCGATCAAAGCGCTCGGGGATATTACGTCACAAAGTTTGTTTTGAAAATTGAAGTGCATTTATTTTATTTAAGTTGGCGGAGTGCATGAGTCTTGTAACGCCGTTTTTCTCAGCAAAATCATGTGAAATTTCATCATACGGATGGATGGACAAGATACGGATGGACAAACTACTAGTTAGCAAGCATAGTTTTCCGGCGCATAAACCATAACCCGAAAAAAGGTGGCTCAATTTTGTTGCTGGTTGATGCAAAGTTTGTGTGTTTCCAGCACTTCAAACCAGAAGACTTTGAATGCCGGTTTTTTGTCGGTCATCGACCGTGTATCGTTAAAAATTGTAGGACAATAATCAGTTTATATACTTTCTCAGGTCTTACTGTCAAAAAAAAGTTTCAGCCGTTTCAACTATTCGTACGATACCTGCAAGAGATCCACCAGATAGAAGTTAACCAAAACATTCATAACTTGTTAGTTGACGAAAACTACATCATGACTAGCCAGTTTAGAAGAAGAAACGATATTGCGGAAATGCAATCAAAGATTAACGTGCAGTGCGAAATTGCATCTAGCGATTAAGATGATCAATGGGAATATCGTCCAGAGAGACTATGGATGACAAGGATGGTGTGGAATAGGTATCCTGGTATTTGGTACGACGATTGAACGAAATTCACTCTGAGATTGGACTTAACAGTTGATTGAGAAAACCAGAGACAATTATACGGAAGATCTCTCAAGATGTGGGCTGGTGAAACCATCGCTAGAAAGATTCGATTTATCGAATAGTATGAACGCATATTCGACTGGAGTCACAAGGGTGGGGAAAATATACACGTGTTTGGAGATGTTAGAATATTAAAGAAGTTTGTTTTAAAATTTAAACAGCAATTTCCCGAATTGCGTGAAAAAGTGATCGAAAAATATGTTGCAACATCAGAGTAATACTAGTAAAAAATATATTCTAGAGGGAAAGATTCATAAGTTTAATATTAAGATTAAATAACATAATAATTTTCGAAATCGTTGTACTACAACAGGAAAAAATTACAAGAAAACTAGGTTTTTTTTTTATTTTGATTCTTGATGTGTTTAATTTATATTTATAATGAATTTTTTAAGAAGCCAAAAGGAAACTCAAAATTAAATCTCTTGATGTTGTGAATTACCCGGGTTTTACAGGAACTATTTTCGCTTATAATAGTTTCTCTTCACCTCATGTTTATAAATTTATATTGAAAGTTATAAGTAGAAAATCTCTCCTCAGAAGTTGCATTTATTGCTTACAATTCTATTTCATCAATATCTACCAGTGTGTTGTGATGAAACCTTTGACGTTGTCACGTAGAAGCTTTCAGCATCAGGTTTGTTTACTATGTTTTCGTTACCAAGGCAATTAAACTGCTTCTTTCTCCTAACCTGTCAATTTATTATCGTTGATACTGTATTTCGACATGCTTGCCCAGAACTGGTGACACTATCCGAAGACCGCAACTTTGTGGGTAGTAATAATCACGCGATAAGTTAAAGTACAAATACGAAAAACTGCATGCACCCTAGCGCTGCATAGCGGGGTAATTCAGTATTAAATTGTCTACCATGCAGAAGTCTTTAGCCTCCAGAACAAGTTTGCTGAACACCGCAACTTTCTAGCCGGTCGGAATCGTGAGATTAGTTAAGTTCAAAATACGACACATTGTGCGCCCACTAGCGCCACATAGCGGTAAAGTTTCACACTAAATTGGCTACCATACAGTAGCCTTTGACCCTCTGAACAAGTTTCCTGAAAACCGCAACTTTCTAGGTTGTCAAAAACACGAGATATCCGCCTATTCCAAGTGACTTTTCGGGAGGTGTTGCAATATCAAAACTGGTGTTGCAAAACTCAGTAAAGCGATTCCAAACTTATGACGGGTAGTGTATTTCTTTGCTCTAAGTTGTCTCTTGCATGCGTGAGAATGTGTAATTTTTAATAGCGATGGTTTGCTAGGATTGAAAGCTTATGTACAGCACGTTCAGAAATGATACCCGAATGATTGTTATGCGATACGATTTTTTCCATCCTTGCTTATATTCCATTAAAACAAATAGTAAAAGGAACTGCAACGCTTCTTTTACAAAACTTCGAGGCACCAAAAGGTGCCAGTTGCCGATTATTCTTGTTTACTGGTTAATCCGTCCAGAATTCCAGCCATTTTAGTATTTTGCAGTAGCCATGTACTACTAACAGCCACCAGAATAACGGGTGAAACCGGCACGAGATGACCGGTACTATTTTTTCTTTCCTCCTTTCAGCTGCTAACACCTAGCATCCGTATGTAACCGGTACGGTTTAATAATAAAACTGATGGGGAAATGATCAAACGGTACCTTTTATACCAAGGCTTCGTCAGTTAGTTAGAAAGAAGGAGGGCCTAAGTAGAAAATGGAATGACAAGGAACGTAAATAAACATCGGAAACAGAAAGTGACAACAACAATAACAACAAAGTCAGATCGATTGTATCCGTTAGTGTCGACTGTGCTTGGGAAGAGAGGTAGTGATTGGCTGCGCGGTATGTTTTAGACAATCGATGTTACTTACCAATTTTTCAATAGTGTATCTCAAACAATAGTTTGTTTTTGTTACATAAATTAAACCGTGAAAGAATTTCTGATCGATTGATGCCAAAACCTCGAAAACCTGATTATAAATGACTGAAAAATAAGCGCTCAAAACCTGACCACTTTTCCCTGGCTGAATTACTGAATTTTCAAATTCAGGTTCCTAATTTCGATATAGACGTTAGTCAACGTCAAAACTCCGCTGTGGAATCTGAAACACACTAAGGTCGTTTTTTTACGCGGGGGATGCGTTCCAAATTTGTATGGGCCCGCGTAAAAAACGACGACGAGTTGTAAGTGTAACATATATCTCCCAGGTCTCGAGGTACGATGCTGGCCCAACAAGCCAGTCGTCGTAGGTTCGAGTCTCGGCTCGGGAGAGACTGTTAGTGTCAGTAGGGTCGTAGCGCTAGCCCCGCAATTGTCCTGTACACCGAATTGTCGGCTGCGAAGTCTATGTATAAAGAAACAGAAGGTCAAGTTCCGAATCGGAATCTAGCACCAAGGCTTTACATAACAAAGAAAACCGTCCTAAAAAGTTAAAACCTCGTTTGATTATGATAGTGGCCAATCTAGACACCAAAATGCAATATTTTAAATTTTGAGCATTTACACCAAAAATTGTGATTTTTGTTTGAAAACTGATATATGATCACTCGTGGCCTAAAACGAAAAACGTGATTGAAATGAGGTCGATATCTTGTACCGTTTTTGAGTACCATGAATGAAAGCAACCCGCGTAAAAAACGCTTAAACGCGCTTAATGTATTCTTATTATATGTATGCGAATGCTATCGAATTTATCTCAGCAGTGCACAGCAAGGCGTACTTCAGTGCATTCTCTCTTTAGAGAAATTCACTACTCTTGTTTCGCTCAGTTGTGGTGTAAGCAGCAAGTGTGCTATTTTTTTTTGCGAGCAGCAGAAACACAGCAGAAAACGAGGAGAAAATGTAGTGCCAAACATTATTTCTCGCAGCTCTCATGCTGAATAAGAAGTAACCGATGAATATTCGCTCTGCTCTTCTCACATATTAAGCAAACACCAAGCCTGGTTGTATTTACATAGAAAACCAACGGTTGATGCTTGAGACTAACATCTCAGCAAACCAGAAGTCGTATAAAGATGTTAGTTCTAAATCCCTCAAATGTGCATGTCAAGTTTGAAATTCCATAAGATGCAGCAATAAAGTTGTTTATATCGTATAAAAATTAAATCCCATAAAACGCAATATTAGGTTATATATAAAGCAATTTAACGTGTTATATAAAATTGTATAATGCGTTATTCGTCTAAATCGTATAAAATGCAATTTAAAGTTTCAAATGAGGCCATTTAAGAAGGCTATCTTAAATGGCCTCATCTGAAACTTTAACTTTCTTAATAAAACGAAGTTATACAAAATCTTAATCAATTTTTTTATACCATGTACGTATATTCAATTCAATTTATTAATTTACCTAGTAGCGTAAAGGAGAACCTTTTTAATTTGCTACCGGCGCGTTACTTAGTTTTTCACAACAATTAACTTAACTAACAATAACTTTAACTAGTAACATAAATTTTAGTTCCAATATTCGAGACAGCCCCGCTTAAAAACTGTTTCAGAAGTTGAGCGTTTAACAGCAGGAGGTATCGAGTTATAATTAATCACACCTCTAACAAACAGTGAATTGGAATAGCAAGTCGAGTTGTTAAGAGGAATTATCAGGTTCTGCACGCGACGCCCTTGGAATGGCTACAGCTTTTCGAAGAGTACCGATGAAGATTGCTTGCTGATAAGTTTGCGCAAGAACATGCATGAGCGGTGCGCGTAAAAGTTAACCAGCAGACAGCCGATCAGATTTCTCTGCAACTGACTTACGTGGGCGTAACGGTTCAATCCATAAACAAAGCGTACACAAGAATTCAGCGTGACTCGTAGCTTATCCATGGAGCCTGCACCTGGTTTTACGTGAAGTAGCTTGCCAAACATGAAATGAGGTAACATCAACGCTTTGAACAGTTTTAGGCGTGTGGCGGTGGGAGCAGAGGAAAAAGAACCGTATAGCGATCGTAGGCTTGCGTAAATTTTACCGCATTGCTGGTTTATCAGCTTGTCCCATTTCAGATTGGTCTGGAAAATGAAACCGAGATTTTTCGCACTCTCCGTCCACTCAATAGCTTGCCCATCCATAGTAACAGGTGGTAAAGGATTAGTTTGAGCTGTGTAGCTTCTACGGCGACCCTTCAACAACATTGCTTCGCTCTTCGATTGGTTGACGAAAAGCTGATTCCGTTGAGACCATTCCATAATTCTTGCGAGATCTTCATTCATCATCATAATAAGTTCACAGGAACAGGGACCAAGCTGACGAATATACAGTTGAACGTCATCTGCATACATTTGTATTGAGCAATACCTGAGCACGGGAGGCAAATCGTTAACATAACAACAGAAGAGCAGAGGTCCAAGCACCGAACCTTGAGGAACTCCAGAGGTTGAGTAGCCCACGCCGGACTGCTGATCCACGCAGAAAACAGTTTGTGCTCGTTCCATCAAATATGACTCGATTAGGTTACCAGCGGAAACGGCAAAGTTGAATTGAGTTTCTAGCTTCGAGCAAAGTTTTCGATGAGGGAAAGTGTCGAAGGCTTTAGAAAAGTCCAGCAGCAACAATATGGCCGTACCCTTTTTGTCAAGTGTCTTTGCCAAATCATCGTAGACACGAACCGCTGCTGTTTGAATGCTTTGCCCTTTACGAAAACCTGCCTGATAATCTGATAGCAGGTTATTTTCCGTGATAAAGGATGACATTTGTTGCTTCAACAGTTTCTCAAATGTCTTTGACAGGGCACATAAGATGCTAATTGGCCGTAGGTTTGATAAAGCATTAAGGTGGGGTTTTTTGCGCAGTGGAAAAATCTTAGCGTGCTTCCAGCATGAAGGAAAACAGGATGTGTCAATGATGCGGTTGAACAGATGTGTAATATGCTGGACGACCAACGGCAGAATTGTTTTCACGAATTTGAACGGCAAACCATCCAGACCGGTTGCGTTTGATGTAATACTACATATTGCGTTCACTACCTCCCAGGACTCCACTGGACGGAAAGAAAAGCTATAGGGTAAGTCTGGTAACGATCTTCTACGCTCACTGTTGTTGTCGTTTTGAATGTAGCTCGACAAAAACGTGCGATTTACATCATCAGGGTGAAACTCACACACAGTTGATGGTTTATTTCTACCCACTCCAATACTCTTAAGCCGTTTCCAAAGAACATCAGACGGGGTCCGGTTGTCCAAAAGCTGATTCAAATAATTCAATTTTGACGCCACTACCATCCTGTTAGCGCGATTTCTCAGGACAGCATATCGTTGACGCGCTTCAACCTTGGTTTCTCTCGGTGCTCTGATCCAGTCTGTATACGCCAGATCACGTTCCAGCATAGCCTTCCGAATTTCGCTACTAGACGATTTGTTTGCCCTGCATGTGCGAAGCGGAATGCAATCTTCATGAATCTGCTTTAAATGAGAGTTGAAGAAATTAACCAGCTCGTTTGGATCCTGAATCGCGTAGAAAGCATTCCAAGGAACAGAAAGGATTGCGTTTTGTAGTGTATAGGGATTAAAATTGACGTAATCTCGATACATGTCGATCCTTCGAACAGGTGTCGCATCGAAGTCCAGAGAGCCAAAGATGAGGTCGTGGTGCGATAACGCAGGAAAGCCTACCTGGTTGAATCGCAGAACTCTATCACAACAACTAGTAATAAAGAGATCTAGCTGTGAGCAACCATCTCTATGAAAAAAACGTTGGTTCTTCACCGATAGAGGACATGGCAAAACTTTCTAGCATGGGCTGGAATTGCACCTGTCTCCTACTTGGCTGGGTCAAATCGACGTTGAAGTCCCCAATAAGCAGAATATTTTCGTACCTAGCAGCAAAATCAGCTAATTTTTCGCCAAGAAAGCAAGATACATCATTCTCCGGGGGATTATACACAGCCACGAGCAGCACCTTCTAACAAACAGTGAATTGGAATAGCAAGTCGAGTTGTTAAGAGGAATTATCAGGTTCTGCACGCGACGCCCTTGGAATGGCTACAGCTTTTCGAAGAGTACCGATGAAGATTGCTTGCTGATAAGTTTGCGCAAGAACATGCATGAGCGGTGCGCGTAAAAGTTAACCAGCAGACAGCCGATCAGATTTCTCTGCAACTGACTTACGTGGGCGTAACGGTTCAATCCATAAACAAAGCGTACACAAGAATTCAGCGTGACTCGTAGCTTATCCATGGAGCCTGCACCTGGTTTTACGTGAAGTAGCTTGCCAAACATGAAATGAGGTAACATCAACGCTTTGAACAGTTTTAGGCGTGTGGCGGTGGGAGCAGAGGAAAAAGAACCGTATAGCGATCGTAGGCTTGCGTAAATTTTACCGCATTGCTGGTTTATCAGCTTGTCCCATTTCAGATTGGTCTGGAAAATGAAACCGAGATTTTTCGCACTCTCCGTCCACTCAATAGCTTGCCCATCCATAGTAACAGGTGGTAAAGGATTAGTTTGAGCTGTGTAGCTTCTACGGCGACCCTTCAACAACATTGCTTCGCTCTTCGATTGGTTGACGAAAAGCTGATTCCGTTGAGACCATTCCATAATTCTTGCGAGATCTTCATTCATCATCATAATAAGTTCACAGGAACAGGGACCAAGCTGACGAATATACAGTTGAACGTCATCTGCATACATTTGTATTGAGCAATACCTGAGCACGGGAGGCAAATCGTTAACATAACAACAGAAGAGCAGAGGTCCAAGCACCGAACCTTGAGGAACTCCAGAGGTTGAGTAGCCCACGCCGGACTGCTGATCCACGCAGAAAACAGTTTGTGCTCGTTCCATCAAATATGACTCGATTAGGTTACCAGCGGAAACGGCAAAGTTGAATTGAGTTTCTAGCTTCGAGCAAAGTTTTCGATGAGGGAAAGTGTCGAAGGCTTTAGAAAAGTCCAGCAGCAACAATATGGCCGTACCCTTTTTGTCAAGTGTCTTTGCCAAATCATCGTAGACACGAACCGCTGCTGTTTGAATGCTTTGCCCTTTACGAAAACCTGCCTGATAATCTGATAGCAGGTTATTTTCCGTGATAAAGGATGACATCTGTTGCTTCAACAGTTTCTCAAATGCCTTTGACAGGGCACATAAGATGCTAATTGGCCGTAGGTTTGATAAAGCATTAAGGTGGGGTTTTTTGCGCAGTGGAAAAATCTTAGCGTGCTTCCAGCATGAAGGAAAACAGGATGTGTCAATGATGCGGTTGAACAGATGTGTAATATGCTGGACGACCAACGGCAGAATTGTTTTCACGAATTTGAACGGCAAACCATCCAGACCGGTTGCGTTTGATGTAATACTACATATTGCGTTCACTACCTCCCAGGACTCCACTGGACGGAAAGAAAAGCTATAGGGTAAGTCTGGTAACGATCTTCTACGCTCACTGTTGTTGTCGTTTTGAATGTAGCTCGACAAAAACGTGCGATTTACATCATCAGGGTGAAACTCACACACAGTTGATGGTTTATTTCTACCCACTCCAATACTCTTAAGCCGTTTCCAAAGAACATCAGACGGGGTCCGGTTGTCCAAAAGCTGATTCAAATAATTCAATTTTGACGCCACTACCATCCTGTTAGCGCGATTTCTCAGGACAGCATATCGTTGACGCGCTTCAACCTTGGTTTCTCTCGGTGCTCTGATCCAGTCTGTATACGCCAGATCACGTTCCAGCATAGCCTTCCGAATTTCGCTACTAGACGATTTGTTTGCCCTGCATGTGCGAAGCGGAATGCAATCTTCATGAATCTGCTTTAAATGAGAGTTGAAGAAATTAACCAGCTCGTTTGGATCCTGAATCGCGTAGAAAGCATTCCAAGGAACAGAAAGGATTGCGTTTTGTAGTGTATAGGGATTAAAATTGACGTAATCTCGATACATGTCGATCCTTCGAACAGGTGTCGCATCGAAGTCCAGAGAGCCAAAGATGAGGTCGTGGTGCGATAACGCAGGAAAGCCTACCTGGTTGAATCGCAGAACTCTATCACAACAACTAGTAATAAAGAGATCTAGCTGTGAGCAACCATCTCTATGAAAAAAACGTTGGTTCTTCACCGATAGAGGACATGGCAAAACTTTCTAGCATGGGCTGGAATTGCACCTGTCTCCTACTTGGCTGGGTCAAATCGACGTTGAAGTCCCCAATAAGCAGAATATTTTCGTACCTAGCAGCAAAATCAGCTAATTTTTCGCCAAGAAAGCAAGATACATCATTCTCCGGGGGATTATACACAGCCACGAGCAGCACCTTTTCATCGCCTAGTCGAAACTCAACTGCCAGACATTCAGTTTTGTCCTCTGATGAAACTGACAAATGTGTGCTGAAGACCGTAGTACAGGGCAGGTGTTGCTTGTAATAAATTATAATTCCACCTCCACGACGATAACCGCGATCATTACGAATAAAGTTAAAACCTGGGATGGCGATGCTACGATCACTACGATCACACTAATCTGTTCCATCCGTGTAAAGGTTTTCTCGAACTGTTCATTTATCGCCTGCAAAACGGCCTCCAGTGTCAGAATCCGAGGAATATCATCACCGTCACGATCCATTACATCATCTGATCGTACTCGCTTAGGGAAGTTTGTTTTTGTATCGCTGCCGGGAGGGGTGCGGTGTAATGACATGGTGTTTATCAACAAGTAACACACAAGCAAGAAACTTATCGTTTTTTTTTCGGCGGGCACAATGCAGCAGAACAACAATGGCTGGTTTGATCCAGAAGATGCTTGGTTTTACAAAATGCTAATCCGATTCAGGGCAGTACGGCGAGACAAGATAACGCGATCACAGCAAATACTTAGAATTTCACTCGGACTGCGTCGGGTAGTAACGGAAACAGTTTTACTCCACAATTGACAATTTGTTTAACAGCGCTCTACTCACAACACATATTGGCTACAGTGCTGCCAGAACACACTATGGCCTCCAGATTTGTACACATAGGCGTATTTCATGCATATCATATGGTAACGTGTGGTGACCTTAAAATTAGGCACCTAGCTGACCCGGCAAACTTCTTCCCGCCCAGTTTTGTGTTCAATTTGTCTGCAAATGCACGACAAATCGGCCATTAATTATGATCAGAGTAAAATAAAAATTAGAATGATTGGCTTTATTAGAGTGACAACTTCCTCACTTTTTGGCTTCTGTACATCACCTGTATTCTGGAAGTATCCGTATTGAGTGTTACTCGGTCATTTCCAGCTGTTTTTTCTGGCATCAACCTGATTCCGGAAATATCCATACAGGTCGGACTCGATTATCCGGAACCTGATTATCCGGAATGTTAAGCTTGATTATCCGGATTTTTTTTTGTGTTCGTTTTTAGTGTTTATTCCGAAATTTTACCTTTACCATCCCTTCTGGCATATTTGTGACCATTTATGTAATTTCCGGCATATTTAAGACTTGTTTGAATTGAGTGAAAATAATCAATTCCGCCCCTGCATCATACAAGTAAAATAAAAAAAAAATATTTATTTTATGTTCGTTAATAGCAAATTTCAATATTTTTTCTGTGGTTCGATAATCCGGAAAACTCGATTATCCGAAATGAATTTTTTTTTAATGTTCCGGATAATCGAGTCCGTCCTGTATTGGGTATTGGGTGGTATTCAGTTATTTTCGCTGTGAGTAATATTTGGTCATTTTCGGCTGTTTCCCAGAAGCTGCCATCTCACAATGCATCATTCTGGTTCCGGAGATACTCTTATTGGGTGGTATTTTGTCCCATAAGGCTGTTTTCCAGAAACCGAAAGTCGTCATGTTGGATTCAAAAATGAAATTTGGAGAAATTTTATGGTCTCCGGGCGTCATTCTGGCTCCGGAAACACCCATATTAAAAACCGGAAGTCTCCTGAAATTTAAAATAGGTATCTGGAGTCGATTTTTGGCTTCTGTGCATCGATCCGATCATTTTTAGCTGTTTTTCGGTAAAAAAAAATCATTTGCTCCCAAAAACCTCCACATGCCAAATTTGGTTCCATTTACTTGATTAGTTTTCAAGTTGTGAAGAAATTCGAGTTTCATTTGTATGAAAGCCCTCTCTTTCAGAAGAGGGAGAGGTGACAAAAGGAAATAAGAGAAGGGTTTAAGGTTAAAAAAATACAGAATAACAAAACAGGCACGGAAAATAAGGATGAGAAATTTGAATGGAGGAAAAGCTTTCAAAAATTTTAAAATCAAATACGCAATTGTAAAGAGAAATCGAGTATAAGGAAAGTTCAATAGAATATAAAATAGAAAATGGAAATCAATTTTGTGTAGTGGAAAGAAAAACAGACAGGCAAGTAGAGTAGGAAACACATTTTAAGCAGTTCTAAGAGCCGCCTGTTTATTGAGAGCCTGTTTATTGGTGAAATTCAAACATAAGTTTATCGATTTGTTCTCAATCTTTCGCTCTGTCAGCACTTGTTTTCAGATTGTAACACTGAGTTAGCAAACATTACCAATAATCAATTGAAGTTCTCAATCGAGGGACACTATTACAATCACCCCAAACCTGTTCTAAGCAGTTTACATCCGTTTTCCAGGGGATTTTCTTCAGCACCTGAGTTGGCGTCTGAAAGGCTGCAATTTTGATACACGCAAAACTTTTCCTTATTACTTTAGAAGCAAAAGCGCAAAACTACCTTTTAGGTAACAAACTTATTACTTAAAAGGCAATAAAATTCTTCCCCAGTCAAGTAACAACACATACTGTCATATATTTAGCACGTGTTACGGGAGTACGACTATCTAATAATGGTCGTTTCAACCACATGCAAAATTTTTTCTGTCAAAAACTGCTCCCTATATATCTATAGATTTTTTTCGATTGATGTTTATTCAAAGATTTTTCCGTGGTTAACGGTATTTTATGTATTTGTAAGACAACTAGGTAATCGGGGTGTTTATTCTAGTCATTGAAATTGTCGATAATAATCAAAATTCAGGTGTTTGAGGGCCGTTCCCTTCTACTGTTTAATATAGGCGTCATTGCTCAAGCTGTTCCTTACCCTAGTTCTCAAAAGAATAAGAACGGCGTGGAAAGCAGGAAATAAAGAAGTTCCAGAAAAGTAGGTAAATGCGAAGCCAATTGCGTTAATAACCATTAAAAATATGAAACGTAAGTAAGAAAAGATAAAAAGAGCGAAAAAGTAGCGAAAAGTATTCAGAATGATATACAGAAAGTAATCCTTAACAATTAAATGAAAGATGATTCAAAGTGTGACATAAAAGGAGAAAAAAGGAAACAAAATAAACAAAAGATACGGAAATAAACACAGAACAATGAATACCGAATCTTGGGAAGATTTGACTAAATCACGTGTTCATAAATCTGTATGTATTATCGAACGATTTGGTAGTTCGCGTGATATGCTTTTCCGCAAGCATATTTCGCTGGCAATAACCGCTTTTCACCATGATTGAGAAGCTTGTACAACATGTCGAACTAAATTTAACTTCGTTCGATAAAACTTTCATACATCAGAAAAGTGAGCTCCAATTCACGTCAAAACAAGCTACCAAAGGCTCCAGCTCAGGTCATAGCTAATAACAGCGACTTACTACGCCGATGATGAACCCCCACTAGGGGATGTGCGTACCAGTAGTAGTAATATTTAGTCGAAACGAAAACAGATCCTTTATCCTACGCTTTGCAAAGTGTCTGCTTCGAGTGGAAAAGTTGTGCGTGTGATCGTCGTCGTCGTTTTAATGAAAAGCAGATTAGAAGTGGGATGGCAGCCGAACAGGCAAGATGAATGACACTTCCATCGAGAGCGCCCTCAGGGCGTGTTGCTTTGCACTAATTTATTTACGCGTTGCTCTATTTGGGGAATTTGCCATTTTGGTTGTCTGCCGCTGACAGTGATAATAAATTTCACTTGGAAACTGTTTCGAACAGGTAAAAGGTTTCCACCGTAAGACAGTTCTTTTTATTGAAAACGGAGCTTACGGAAAATCTTGCACGCATTGCGATTGCGGAGATAAAATAGGCGGAAAATAGCGCCGATTTCTTCGGGTCATTTTCCGTAGAAACCATTTCGAGCAGGAATTTCATTACTGCGAAAAAACGAAAACAACTAAATGGGCTGCCTTCTCAACGTCACGTGTCACTTGTTGCCTCTCGCTGGGCGACGGCAATGACCGAAACCAGGCCGTTAAACATTTCGTCTCAGATCATTAGGCAGGGCGAACTTTCAGAGGCTGACTTTTCTTGAGACGGACGTCGCCAAACTTTTCGCTCGTTTCCCCTCGGCACGAGCGCAAGAAATATTTTGGCATAATCCTGCCAAGTGCAGCTTGTGCTGCCACGTCAAGTGTACGATTGATGAAAACGATTCGTACATTTTGGTTAACCGTGCGCATGATTTCGTTGTAGCCAAATGAATTTTTGGATCCCAAATTCTTTGCCATGCCAAATGCCAGATATTCAACAATGATTCGGCTTTTTGTCTGATTTATTCGTCTTGGCTCACAAACCGGTCATCATTTGATTTTGTATGATTTGGTT
The DNA here is from genome assembly GCF_029784165.1 of Wyeomyia smithii. NCBI lineage: Eukaryota > Metazoa > Arthropoda > Insecta > Diptera > Culicidae > Wyeomyia > Wyeomyia smithii. Next base: position 164,455,697 of record NC_073694.1, read on the forward strand.
ACATGAAATTGTGCCTACCACGGAATTTTAGTTGAAAAAACTTTTTGTTACATTAAATGATTGCCAGAGATTTTATTTATATGTAGTTGTGACAACCGTGCGTACGGTTACAATGTCTACCAAGCCAGTTCGCCAAATGGAATGAAAAACTCCCCTCCACGAGATTCGCATAAAATTTAATTCATTAATTATTTCCAGTTCGATATCTTCTTTATCCGCGACTACCACAGTTAGGGTCAGTTGGATTATATCCTATTGACTGTTTCAAAATCACATAATTACTCATGTAAACTGATAACAATATTTATATTGATTTGTTCGGCGTAAATTAACTTTAAGTTGGAATATATTGAATTACCGTCCTGCTGGTTTCAGATTTAATTAATTCTTGCGCAATCCCATATGTCTACAATGACAGTGAAATCGAATGCTGTCCCATTGTGTTTGTTATTTCGTACAATATCAATCCAAATAAACAACTTGTGTGCCAGCATTTGTGTGCACGTATTGTGTCAGGATTACTATTACTATCACATAATTAGAGCACCGGAAAGAATCGGTAATAAATATTGATCGATACCGTTATAGTTAATGATCTAATTATAGCCACCACTAAAACTCTGCACCAAAGTGAAGGTCTCCCAATCAATCTTATTGAATTGTATCGGCTCTCTACCGTTGCTGGAGGACAGTTCACTATTTTTGAAACTATCCAGAACAAACCGGAACTCTGTCAACTTTCGTTGGCATAGAGCACCATCATCGGACTGTTGCGAAAAAGCCATGTGTGCTGTGTGCTCCCGCGATTGACATCATCGATTTTCGCTCCTCTTACTAGCTGACCGTTGGTACCACAGAGTTGGGCACTCAGCCAAAGCAGCTTAGTAACGATACTGTATACTGACTATTCGTGACGGCAAATCCGCCCAGAAATGATCCATCGGATCGTCCTGTGGTGCTGCTGGCCAGCGGATGATGTACTCTTGCCAATAGAGAGACAGGGAGACCGATGTATTAGCTACCAGCCTAAAAGGATTAACCATCACCGAAGCCTCTCCAGCCCGTCGCAGGGTCGTACCTCTTGAGCGTTAAACCCGATGGTTATAACTGCTCATAACGTTAATGACGCTGGTGATTACATAATCTGATGAGCCGTCGGATCAGGTCGATAAGACTTGGACGGGCAGCGAATACTGGTCGGAAGTGTTTGATGTTTGTCGTTCGTTCTCCACGACGTGCGGTGGGATGATTATTAGGTATGCTAATAAATTTTTCATCAACCTGAACGTGGACCAAACAGGAAGAGTCCAGTCCGAACGGACTGGACGCCAATTATCCTGATAAATTTTTCGACGTGGATCAATGGCTTAGATAACGGAAGGCAGGGAATGGTTTTGATGTTCGAAGCATTGAGAATTGTCAAATTATCTGCGGAGGCAGGCTGTAAGTGCGATAATTTCATAATTATGGCCAAAAGGAACGGCTGAAAAACCACATTTACTGCAAGAGTAACTGGAATCATTCCAGGAGAAATGGTGTTGAAGCCACTGATAACCGACTCCGAGACACCTGCGAAATTTATGGAAAGGTTTTGGGGATTGACGATCTGCATAATGAAATTCCAGAATGTGCAGCCCTAAAATCGAAGTTGCAAGGTAAACCAAAGGCGTACAAGCAGGAAATTTAGAAATACCCGACAGTGTAAAGTCACTAATATTATGGTACCTATTCGAATCACGGATGTTTTCTAAAACTTTTTTGGTTGGCAATCAGAAATTGATCGACTCCCAGATACCCAGCAGATGCAGACCGCGATTTGAGCTTGTATAACTTGGTTAGAACGTGCTGACGCCAGAATATGACTGAGAACAGTTAGGCATAAAACAGTTGTTGCTTGTTTTTACCAAAAAAATAATGCTCTATTCAGTATTTTCTGGTAAAAAAATTTCCGCCAAAATATCGCGAAATTTGAATAATTTTCCAAGTAACATTAGAAGTTTTTTTTTATACCCTCGACATCACTGTAATGGCTGTGTTCTTAAATCTGCTTTTAAGTGGGATAAATTTTAATGGCTAAAATAAAACTATGATATAACTCCATCACAGCTACAAGAGCCCACACCATAAGAAAATATTAAACCTTTATTTTAAAACCAAATATATGAATACCCAAATGACAAAACTGGTTTTATCAACGCTTTATAGCGCTGTTTTAATTGTATTAAGACCTATGAAGTTTTGATAAAACCAGTATTGTTACTAGGGTATACGTTTTGGTCGGCAACCCCTTAACACAGCTTTGAGTGTGTGTGCAGTTGGAATGAGAACTTCAATGACATAAAAGAAAACTTAAGACGTCATTCAAAGGATCGCTTGAGGTTATAAAAAACCTGCGTTTGTAGGTAGTCACGAGCACAGACACAAATGTAAATATAAATTGAATGAACCATCATCAAACCATTTGAGCTCAATTCATGTACATATGATATTCTCTTACTTCCATGAATGAATGTAATTTTTCTAATATTATTGAGCATAAGTGGGCATGCCAAGACAATTCTTGGGTGAATTTTACTATAAAAGTACCAAATAACACAAGCGCCTTGATAATATGGTGGAATTATATTAGAATTTTTACAAAAAAAAGTTGACCAAGCACCAGTGATTGGCCTTTGCATCTTTTAATCTAGTACTAGGTTTAAACATCATCTACCACTTAGCACTACGCCTCTTACATTACGAATTTCTGGATTTTAGGGGACTTTTACGTGAAAATTCGATTCTAGAATATAACATGGCGAGATGATAATGGATACTGCTGTGGTAAGTTCTTTAGATCTCTCTTTAACCCTGAAAGCTAAAAAAAAGCGCTGGTTTTATTACGACCTCTCTAGAATACTTTCTCCATCACGATACCTTAACAAAACTGAAACCAGAAATACTACTTTTGATCTGCACTTTATGTGTTTTGAAAAATCAATAAGTTTTCTGGTAGCACGGCACTACGTCAAATGCACTCTGCTGCTTTGTTGCCTGATGCAATTGTCAAAAACATAAACAAAATCGTTCGTTTGCATTTTTAAGTGCTATTTGTGCTTTCTTAGTGAGATAAATAAAGGGGGTTAGTGAAAAGTGTGAATCTATTAGGTATTCTCAATGTTTTATTAAAATATTTTTTAGATACCGTACAACAGCGGTTCTGAACCTGGGGTACGCGTACCCTTAGGGATATACGAAAGCCTTCAGGGGGTACGCGAAAGAAAAATCAGTAATATCAGTAATGACGGATAAAGCAACTTTTCTTTATAAGACTTCATTTGTTGTTCACACTTCCTCATAAATCATGACTGTAGACATCAAACAAACCATAGTCCAATTTGAAACCTGAACTAAACTTCCACAACCATGATCTACCACTACTCTCTACCACTCTGCGGACAAAAAAAGGATGAGAACCGCTGCCGTACAAGATTGTGCAGACCGTCAAAAGCGGTCTCAGCTCAAGGGTTGTTTAGGGTTTCCCGGGAAATAGCTTTTCCCGGGTTTCCCGGATCCCGGGAACAGAAATCTTGATTCCCGGGATCCCGGGATTCCCGAGTTTCGCGAAAAATTTTGTATGATTCCTATAGTTTCTTATGCAATATTGCCATAAAATCAAATACGTCAAACTGCTGCGACCTGAAATAAATCATTTAATAAAACTCAAAGTCAGTTTAGTATTTCAACGTAAAAATCATCTTTGCATGTTATTTAATAAGCCTTCAAATGCTCTAAGACTGACTTATTTTGAGTCGTATTGAACTGATTTTTTAGTATTCTATAGTTTTCTTCCGGTTTGTCTCGGTCACAGAAAAACACCGAACGGCGAAATAACGAAAGAACGTAGTTAATTGACTAAAATTCTTCCTTGAAATCTTACGTTCTACTTAATAATAATATAAACTCCAAAAGGGTTTGAAATGTTATTCTGTCGATGACTTTGCACGCAGTTTGTTTAAAAAAATCACAATGGTATAGCAAACATATTCAAGTGAAAAAATAATAGCGAATAGGTTTGATACCGCTTGAGTAAACAGTAAATATTTGTTGTAGTGTAAACAACATTTTGCCAAAAAAGTCCGTACCGAATATAGCAAATATTTTCCGCGTCCAGTGCCTGTTAAACACTCAGTTTTCTCTTCAACAAACTGAAAGAATTGAACACCAGTTTTCAATTAAGTGTAGCAAAAGCTGTAATCGGTGATTTGAAGGTATTCTAGAAAACGAACATCAGCGGTGATTCAGCAGACTTGAGCGAAGTTTTACAGGAGGAAATAAAATTTTTGAGCTTAACGGAAAATTATCAGCGGATCTGAAGCGATTGTTTGACAACGTGAAGACCCTTAATTCCCCTCTTCTGCAAATATATGCTACAAAAATCGATCACGAATTTTTGATGTTAACTTGAATATGTTTTATATTTCATTTGTTTTTTTTTTTTCTATTTATCATGCGAATTGAGAATGAAGTTTTAAACAATTTTTTGTTACCTTTTATTGATGAGCTTCATTTAAAATCTCATTTTGCCAAAAAATTTGTCCGTTCCCGGTTCCCGGGAATTCCCGGGAAATGCGATTTTTCTTTCCCGTTTTCCGGGAAATCGATTTCCGGGAATATTGCAAACCCTATAGGTGTTACTTTGTTGAAGATGACACACAAAATGATTCATTCTTCTGGAGGTGACACGCATGAAAATTATTCTCATGAATATCACCCTCTGAGACTTTTTTCGTAAAATTGACTCATAATTGTGACTGACTTTTAATTGTGGAGTGACTGTACAAAAACCTGATAGGTACCTGTGTGACTTCGTTATTTTTTGCTAAGCTATGCTGATTGACAGTCGGCACGTGAAGTCTTTCCGGGGTCCAAACATTGATTCAGATTATTATTTTCATTTATTTATATGTCAACAGATAAAATAACTACGACAGATAAAATAACTACGAACCCAACGACAGATTAAAATTAAGATTACTAAAGATTAATTAACAAAAAATACTCTTAAAGCTATTCTTATTCCAAGCACGAGAGACATTAAAATCAAACACAAAATAGCAACGATTGAACACACGAGACATACTACGCATCGGTTCATTTAACCCGTAATTGGTTCTCGAAGGCTGGATGTGAAGGAATGTATGAGAGCGAGTATTGCGACGTCGTGTGTTTATGTCAAGAAGACCCAGTAGAGCATAGCAGTCAATGTTTCCTTGCAGCAGATCGCCTACAAAGCAAGCTTTAGCCACATATCGCCTCGCTTCTAGCAACTCTAAATTGATAAGTTTGCACCGATCGGCATACCCAGGAAAGTTGAGGGGGTCTCGCCATGAAAGCCTACGCAGGGCAAAGCGAACAAACTTCCGCTGAAAGGCTTCAATCCTCTGTGTGTCATTTTGATAAAAAGGACACCAAATTATTGCAGCATACTCTAGTATTGGACGTACCAGAGCACAGAATAGAGCCTTTAGGTAATGAATGTCGCGGAATTACTTAGAAAATCTTAAGATAAACCCTAACCGGGAAGAAGCCTTCGAAACGATGAATGAAACGTGTTCTTTAAAATTTAGCTTCAAATCAAGTAGCAATCTTAGATCTTTTACTGTCGTTTCACGCTTCAACTCAGTACCAAAAAGCGAGTAGTTATGATGGTATAGAGCACGCTTACGGCCAAACGAGATTGCTGAGCATTTAGACACGTTCAGAGACAACCGGTTGATGCAGCACCAAGTTTCAAACAGCTCCAGTTGCTGATGGAGAAAGGAAGCGTCAGCGTGGTCCTTTATGACGAAGTATAGCTTAAGGTCGTCAGCGTACGATAGCTTGAAGCATTTGATGGTGCTGTGAACATCGTTCATATATAGCAGGAAAAGGAAAGGACCGAGATGGCTGCCTTGATGGACTCCGGACGAGACAGCAACTGGCGATGAGACAAAATCACCGATCTTCACCTTCATATTCCGGCCGATGAGGTAAGATCGTAGGCAGGCCAGCAAGTTTTTGTCGATGCCCATACGGTCAAACTTCGCCAGTGCAATTTCGTGGTTCATCTTATCAAATGCTGCGGAGAGATCAGTATAGATAGCGTCTACCTGATGTCCATTTTCTATCTCTCGTATGATAAACGACGTGAAGGTGACTAAATTTGTCGTACTTGACCTCTTAGGCATAAAGCCATGCTGTTCCGTGTACCTTTGGAACAACCAGAAGTTTTTCGGGTTTAACTTAGGGCGTTGCTGAAGTCGGCTAAGATGGGAATTGTACAAGTGGTTGTTCAGCCCTCTGTATTCAATGTTCGCGTGGACGTAACGAGCTTTGGTTTGGTCCGTGAGGTGCTTGCTATGTAATCTCATTGCGGATCTTTTCCTTCTCTCCAGTAACCTGAATTGCGAATTAGACCAGTCAGGTTTCGCAGTTTTCCGGCAATGTTTACGTGGCACAAATTGATCGATGGCATACAACAGGATGCTAGACAAAGTAGATGCCGCGCAATCAGCATCAAGATCACGGAATGTCTCCACCCAATCGATACTTGCAAGGATAGCGTTCATGTCGTTGAAATTACCTTTGCCAAAATCGTACAACAAACTATCAATAACGTCATTGAAACAATTTTCCAAAATCACTGGCATAGTTATTAAGAGAGGAGGATGATGTCTGCAATCCTTTACGAGAGGAGCAGGAGCGCGAGAGACTGAACAATCCAAGCCTATTTCTTCGCTAACGAAACAGAGATCAAGCGTTCTGTTTAATATCTCATTGACCTGTTTTAGTCCTGCTGTACAATAGCCATCCAACAAATAGATTGAAGCCGGTCTAAGCAAAGAGCGGCCAGGATCCGGAAAGAGGAAGCCACGGGTGTCTTGCACCCAGGAGATTTCGCGCAGGTTAAAATCGCCGAGAATTACGATATTGTCTCTGGCACCCATCTGGGAGACAATCCATTCGAGCGAACGTAAATGCTGCTCAAGGAGGCAACTATCATTTACGCGATCTGGCGGAATGTACACGATACAAATAAAATGCGTGCGGGTGGAAGCGGGTGAGCGATCAGGAAGCGCAAATTCAAAAAAGTAGGAATACTTGCTATGCGGCACTTATTCCAAAGTTCAAGATGTTCGGGTCGTTCGCTGCTTCGGTACTCCTGTTGTCTAAACTACATGATTCCGGATCCATACAACCCAACTGCCCTGCCAATGACTTACGGAACATCGATATATCGACAACATCACAACGAAATGATACACATACAGTAAGGTCGCTTCTTACGCGGTTTTTTTACGCAGGTTGCTTTCCTTCATTACTTAAAAACGGTACAAGATATCGACCTCATTTCAATCACGTTTTCCGTTTTAGGCCACGAGTGATCATATATCAGTTTTCAAAAAAATTCACAATTTTTGGTGTAAATACTCAAAATTTAAAATATTGCATTTTGGTCTCTAGATTGACCACTATCATATTCAAACGAGATTTGAACGTTTTAGGACGGTTTTCTTTGTTATATTTGCAACTCAAAAAAATCGTTTTTTACGCGGGCCCATACAAATTTGGGACGCATCCCCCGCGTAAAAAGCGACCTTAGTGTATAATTAAAATATGAATTTAGTCATTAGTTCATCGCACTCACTTAAAAGAGCTTGAGACTTGAAAGGAGCTTCACTCTAACGAGTTTTAAAGTTTTTTCGAATGTCGCACAGGATCATAGATCACAAGCTGTACGACGAATACAAACACGCTAATATTGTGAAAACTCCATATCGTTTTCGACGTCGAATACATCTGGTAGAATAAATAAACAAAAATGAGTATTCTACATAAACTTGTCGAATACCTCCAAAAAAAATTCTCCTGTTGAATTACATACGGAGTAAACCATTTTTAGGTATAGAAATACAACTAGTTTTCAATATTGACATAACGCCTTTGTACCCAAAATACGCAACATCTATTCTGATCCAGTTTTGCCCAGTTGAAGAATTTTGGGATTTAAGATTTTTTGTGTAAAAAATAACTGGAGAGTAACGAACTGAAAACAGTTGAGACATTCTAGAAAACAAATAAAAATAAGTATTTATTTGAAACATGTCATTTCCGACTTCACTGAAACGTTTCACAATTGTTTCTTTTTAATTAACAGGTCATTTTATGATATCAGTTGTTAATGTTGGCTCACGACCATGACTGCAAATTTTCACTATCGGCGACAGAATACCAGTTGATATTAAAAGCGGTGAATATCAAGTTCAGTACAAACGAGCTGAAAATGAAATTACTTCCAGCTTCAATCAGTTGACAGTGGTAACACTGATTACTGCGATTTCACACGCGCTGTGTTGTTTTAGCGATGCATATGTGTTTGAGGATAAAGAAATTTATCTCTTTCATCGACTTTATGCCATGGATCGGCTCAGATCAAATAATTTCAACATTTTCTCGGCCAATATCATTTTTTACACTAACATGATTTTCATTGAGATATTATTGAAGCGAGTGACACTCAATACCAGTTTCAACTTGAGAGAATGAAATTGTTGTTGTGTCATTTTCGTTTTGTGGTTCGAAATTTCGCAGCTTGCTGTTTCGAAAGAACCTATCGAAATGGTTTCTGATATTTTCCAGAGCAAAAAATAATTTTTATTTAAAAAAAAATTTGTTTGTTCAAGACTAGCAGACATAACATCCTATATTTAAAAAAATAACACTTACTAAATAACAAAAATAACTAACTGATAATCAATATCAACTCTTTCCTAGAGCATTCAACCCGTATGACCCGAGACGAAACTTTTCTTTTGAAAATGGTCGTTCTCAGCACTGGCGCGGTCGATTTGGAAGAAAATATTATTCAAGGGGAATTGCTGCTCTAAGTTTTGGTAAAGGTACTCTCTGGACCTCTTTTCGTTTCCGTTAAACGCAAATATGTCTGTGAAAACAATACTTTATCAAACAGATTGGGCAAATGCTGGAAATTTTCATACGTATCGTTTTGTTCCATGTAGCAAATCATGTCAGGTGGATGAAATATGTTAAATAAGAGTGAATTTTGTAGTTTCTGAATTATTCAGGTACAATACTACGTATTTTCAAAAATGAAAATCGAAAATATAGGCATTCTTCAAGTTTTAAGGTCTACATTATTGGAATAAGGTTTCCTGAATCCATACACTATGAAATATTTATTCTAGCATGCATAGATTTTGAGAAAATAAATTTTTCGATAAAACTCGTAGGTACTTTAGTAAATTAAAACTCATTTTTCTCAAAATCTGTGCATGCTAAAATAAATATTTCATCGTTTATGTATTCGAAAAACCTTATTCTAAAAATGTAGAACTGAAAACTTGAAGGACGACTACGTTTTTTGAAATATTCAGGTACTGGGGAATAATAAAATGCATCATTAAAACCGTGAAGGTGTTAAATTAATGTTACATTTTTACCACAATTGATTATTATTTTGTTAACTATACAGAAGGTTTGTGAATCTCCGATTAAAAATCACTGTGATTGGAATTCCTCCCAATGTGTTATCTTTCGTTTGGCTCAGATTTTGACAGTTTGTCTGGCTCATAACATTCGCTTCGCCTATCTCCCCCTCTAAGTATTGCTAGTATATACTAGCGCTAATGCCATAAGTGGCGGCTTCAGGAAACAGTCACCGTGACACCCCTCTGAATATTACCTACATACAAAAATTCCACAACATTTTTACAACCACATGAAAGGTTAGCATAAATTTGTGCCCATTAAAGCAACTTTGCAAAAGAGTAATATCAATTTTCGACAAGCAATGTTCGGCTTAGAAAGGGTCTTTGAATAATATACAGCTTTCCTGTTGGTGATAGGTTCATCTTTTCTGATTGCCCATTTCTGCCAGTGACGACAGAGCACAGAGGTCCTGTTAACATTCCGTACCAACGTTTTCTATCGGCGGGTTGCGTTTCGTCAGACTGTAATGGAAAGAAAACAACCACATTCATTACTCAGGAGGCGCATCATTTGTGCTTTATATGAAACATCCTTCGCCAGTAGGGATGACCTCGATTCAGCCTCCGTGGTACTCGGGGGAGTCGTCGCCGTCTCATTGCCCGTTGTCTCACGATTAATTTATTCCGTTTCGCATGCTGTTGCTGAGTTGGGTTGAGCGCTTGTAACAGGAGGTCTCTCAAACAACCTGACGTCTCCTTGTCTCCATTCTGCATAGTAAGTGCTGGCGGCCACTGTTGCGTATACATATTTACTACCGGATCTTGAGAATCTCTCAAGATAGGCACAGTAGCTAAGAGCCTCTTGACGAATAAACGCGACATGGATGAGTAGTAATCATATTGTGTGAAGTTGTCGTCCTTCCCTGGAGGCGAGAGTGAGAGGATGGGTATTAATCTCAGTTGTAGAGAAGTGCAACCAAGGCCGCAGTCGCTGAGGGGAGAGGGTGATATTTTTCTATGTGCATAGTATTCTATGTGGTATAGTGGGCAAAACAACTAAAAATAGACGGCCGGTAGGCACTTGACGGCCGTAAAGGACTCTTTTTATGTCGCTCAACCAGCGCTTGTAGATGGTACTCTGACGAACATAATTCAATCAACTTTTTATCATCTCCGTCATCGTTGAGAGTCGGCAAGTTACCTCAAGCAATAGATGGAAAGTGGGAGTTCAGCAAACAAAGTATGTCCCGGTACCTATTATGGGAAGTATTTTCCTAGTCATTGCATTGTTCGTCTATTAGGCACCAGACAGCCACCGGACATTGACAAGTCAGGTCATTTTATTACTTTATTCGAGTTGATCAGAATTCTGTCTCGGAGATACCTTAAGCACATAAACGTAATTTTATTCTGGATAACAATAAAATGTGGTACCAAGTAACAGTCAACAATAACAAAAAAAAAATCGTAGTTGTTCTCTTTATTGAGCTCACGCCAATATAAATAATGGCAAAAAGATGATAGAAATGTCATAATTTAGGTGTATTTATTTCAACTTGGAATTATGTTCCTTCGAGATGCAGCTATCGAACATGGAATCATTCGAGATGTTTCTCCCTTCTTTGGTTCGTGACAGTTCGTGACTTTTGTGGTTCCACCTTGCGAGGTTCTGTTTTGTATTATTTTACCTTCCACTTCTCGTGACTGGACACTTTTCGTTATGTTTTCCTTACCCTGAATTTTGTGATTCTACCTTTTTGCCCTAACGTGATTCTACTCTTCATTTAAAATTGAAGAGTGCTTTTTCGTGATTCAACCATTTTTGATTCTGCACATTCATCAATCTACCCTCAGAGTTGGGGGGACGCAAACAACAAGTTTGTTCTCCAGCATTTCTAAAATAAGATAACATAAATGTAGCAGCTATTTTTGGTCACAACTTTTAGCTGTCGTGCACCAGAGATGATCGCATCCTGCCATTTCAGCTTTATCTCAGTCGAAAAGGAAAAGAAAATTTTGTTTTTCGTGGTCGTGTCTACGAAAAAAAAAACGATCGCAAGTGGTAACTCTTTCTCTACGGGCAGTGACGAGTTAGATGTTCGCTTTAAGACTAGCTTCAGCAGAATCGCTAATAACGCACGATTCGCGAATCTCTAAATGTTTGCAACTGAACTTGTTTCTACTTGAGACGAAGCTACAGAAAAAAGTCTGCAGCAATGAAATACGAAATGTGATTAACCTGTACATATTTAATCATATCGTTGACATTTACGAGACAGGTTGCGAATGGTTTTCTTTCCCTTTTTATTTTCCTTCCTGATAGCGCGAGTGGAAATGTTGCATGCAAAAGAGATAAATGGTTTCTATGATTTTCATGGCACATTCAGCAATAACAACGAAACTATAATTAGACTTGAGTTCCATCCTCTTATACGAATGACTATCAACATTCGCTAAGCCAAAACAAACTAATTTTCTCAAAACCGTAAGTGGGAATTGATACTACTATTTCAATCATGACACCAGAAGAGGGCCAGTATCATAAACAATTCTACAATGTAATTGTCAAGGAGTTCAATTGACTGGAGGGTGATGATGCCACTCACCACACATAAATTAACACGAGCTCGACTTGCCCTGCCTTGTCTTGGCTGGTCTCATCTGCCATAAGTTGTCGTCCAATCCGTTACAAAACAGTGTCACGATGTGCTTTATTATCAGCTTCCACGATCAATTACACTTCTACTGTGCCGCCGCAGACATCGGCTGGTATTAGTGGCTTGCAATTGAGTGTGCCGCGTTCAACAGTGTCATCTCGCAATCTCGCACCGGAGATGGCCCCTCGATGGCATCAACAAGCGGTAATTATTGGTTCACTTTGATCCCGGTATCGAGTGACCGCACCACGCGACGACACCCGATAACGGTAATTGGCCACCGCGGTGATGTAAAGTTGAAGATATAAACATATCTGTTAGTTCTATTTGGTGGCACTAAATTGAGATCTGTGAAAACACCTGTTCGAATTTTTTTTTTTTTCAAAGAGAAAACAAATTTCGCATTAGAGCAAAACCATTTCAAATGACCTGTAAATACGCGAAAAATTAATCGACCATTTTTGATTTTAATGAAACTTTGCACATGTATTTGGCTTAGCAAACTGAGCATTTTTCACAGATGGAGAGATTTTTTACACCCATGAGTTACATTCTAAAAGGGCGTATGCCTTTTGGCATAGGTTTTATTCGAAGCATTGTAGCCCAGAAACCGTTGATTGTATAGAAAAACTGTCTGAGAATGAGTTGTAGGGAATTAAAAATGCATCATGAAAAAATATACACTGTACAAAAAAATTTTTTTTGACCAGAATATACAACTCAATAGGGGTTAATTAATTGAATAGTCTCTTTGCTTCAGATGACGTTTACCTCTGTAGCCGGCACCGCGGTTTCACTGACTGCCGTATTCAAAACAAGAATGAAATTTGATTGTTTTGAGGCTGTCTTTTATATCAAGTTGCACTAAGATATCTTGGCTACGAAGAGGCTATAGACAAGGGCAAATAGTGCATTCCCCATCTATGATATCACAGTTCAAATAACAATTTTCTGCATTTTACGATAGCGTAGATAATTTTACACAGGATTGCTACAATTAGTAAGACTTGCGCGAAAAATTATGTGATTCAGGCTCAATAGCTCAGAAATTCTTCAGATAAACTTTGAGGTTAATTGTGTTTGTCATTGCCATTTATTGACAACTGAATAATTTTTTTTCAACATGGCAAATTTATTTTAATTTAGTGTTGAATGATTTACAGTGATAATTGAATTCTACATGAGGTGATTTATTAGCAATTACACTACCCAAGTAACACACAAAACATGTTAGAAAATAATTCACAATGACAGTGGTCATATAAGAATACTATAAGCGCATTTAAAAACATGTGTTGTTATATTCTTGTTCTCGAGATGTTATTTCATAGCATAAGTGTATTTAATATATTATCGAATATAAACTGCTGCTGCTTATCTGTAACTTGTGTTTATGATGTTATCAAAACAGTACAGAAAGCAACTTAAAATACAACATTTGTGAGAAGATGTTTTTCATCAGTAATTCAACCACATTTCGAACACAAACTTATTTTTTCCTGGTTTTGGAGATGTTTTTCAATAACATGAGTTGAACAAACAACAACTATGACACAAATAACACTTGTCTTAAAGTTGTCCTCCAGATGTTTTCACTATGTATTAGGAAAACTGTGTATGAAATGCCCAGCCGAGCAGCCGCGCGCGTTCAATATTATACGCCTAAAAACAATACTACGTACCTGTAAAGTACTTTTCCTATTATTGGTATTCGAAAAACCACGTAAAACTACTTGATCGAATTGTTGAAATTATTCAAACCATTTTAATTAAACCTATTCGAGATGGGTCAAAATGCGCCATGAAAAGGTAAACAAAACGCTTACAGTGCAACCAATATCTTTCTTATTTTTGTTACCGTGTATCTAACAACGTTTTCTAGTTTTAAATTCTTTTATGTCTAGATAGCGTTGAAGCTATGCGAACATTACGATTACTACGCAAGTAAGAAAGAGATGCCAGATAGTTGTTTACGAACTAAGCCCATGCGGTGGTGGGGTAAATTGACTCTTCACAATGAAATAAAACAGTGAACATTCTGTAATGCATAATCTATTTTCCACTGATTGACAAACAGAAAACGATATCCAATGAATGGCGCATAATTTTTTCAGAAAAAAAACATAATGTTTCACCATGAAATTTTATGCGCACGTAAAACTTTGTATTACAAGCATCAAATGATTGATTTATTATTGTTTCTTATTTGATTATTCGAAACGCCATTATCACTAATTTTTTTGCATTATTGTTCCTGATATAAATCAGTGTCGTTCTGCGATAATTTTTATTTTGATTAGTTGGCAATTACAACTTAAAAATAACCTATTTTCAACGTATTTCTACCGTATTGGTACTCGAGATGTATTTTACAGCTTCGGTCTAACAAGTTGGCTTGCTTTTATTATGTTTTATAATACTTCATAAAGTACCAGTACTTGTTCTAGAGCCTTTAATTTTTGCGCTTTTCTGGTGATAGAGATGTCATGGAAAAGGTAATGTCAACTGAGATCTATAACTGCAGGTTGTATTAGAGGAGTTATCTCAACTGCTCTATAACAACGTGTGTTACTTGGGACCCGTCATAAGTTTGGAATCGCTTTACTGAGTATTGAAACACCCAATTTGAATATTGCAACACCTCCCGAAAAGTTTAACATCACCTGGAATAGGCGGATATCTCGTATTTTTGACAACCTAGAAAGTTGCGGTGTTTAGCAAACTTGTTCAGGAGGCTGAAGGCTTCTGCATGGTAGACAATTCAATACTGAATTACCCCGGTATGCGGCGCTAGGGTGCATGCAGTTTTTCATGTTTAGACTTATTATTAGACTTATCGCGTGATCATTACTACCCACAAAGTTGCGGTGTTCGGCTTGTGCCACCAGGTCTGGTCAAGCATATCGAAATACAGTATAACGCCGCATGTGTGTTCCAAACTATTCCATCGATTCTATTTTCATTACAATTCAGTGAAATATGAAATGCTCTCTGTGGTGTTCAAATCCTTCAACATCGGATTAGAGGCATGTTCTGCAACTGTTTGCAGTCGAGGTAATCAATTCAGTCGCAATATCGTCAATTATTCCCATTGTAAAACGGGTTGTGAATGTTTGTGATCAAACTGTAAACATACCAACACATGCTACATGTTGCAACCTCCTCAAATGAAAGCTTTCCTTATTATTAACACACACAAGCTTACGTATAGTATGAAGTGATCAAACTGTCAACACTCAAATTGGTTAAACTTCGTCATGTGTAAACAATCAGTGCTTATAGAATCGCTTAAACAAAAAGGGTTACTGTGTTACTGAATATTGCAACTATCTAAACAGAGTTTAAGATAGAGTAAAACACTAAAAACTTTATGCACACTAGCAGCACATTGAAGAAAAATTTCGAACTAAACTGTTAGCCAGCCAGAAACTCTTGATCTTTTGAGTAATTTTGCTGAAAATCGCAACTTTCTAAATGATGGGATTATTGAGCTAAACTTAATTCGAAACGCTCAAAACTACATGCACACTAGCGCTGTATTGATGCTGAATTCTACACTATACTGTCCGTCAATTACAAGCCCTTGACCTCCTGAGTAACTTTGCTGAAAATCGCAACTCTCTAAATGGCGGGAATATTGAGCTAAATAACGTTCAAAACACTCGAAACTACATGCACACTTACGCGACGTTGCGGCTGGATTCCGTACTATACTGTCTGCCAATCACAAGCCCTTAACCTCCTGAGCAAATTTGCTGAAGACCACAACTATCTAGGTTTCCAGAGTCGAAAAATAGAGGGACCCGTCGGGATGCGGTATATTTTCCAAATCTGTATCATATTTCCAGTTCGCTTATTTTTCGCTCTCTCTACTTTACATACTGTCTGCTTAATGAATTTGCGTGTTAACGGGGAGAAGCCGTTGTTGAAAATAGAGATTTAGTTCGAAAAATCAGATTACAATTTTCTGCATTTGGACAATTTTCCAATCGAATGCAAAAATGACAAAAATCGAATGGAAACTGACTGGGTTTAAAACGTTTGAAATTGGACAATTTTTGTGACGCTCTCGATGTTTCGGTTTTGAAATTGGATCCTTATATTGAAATTGGTTCCCTGTAATTGTTGCCGTAAGACGTATTCTACATCAAAAACATTAAATTTCATTTTAAAAAATAAGAGTTGAATTTTTTTTAAGAAACTTGACGTTAATACGCAACTTTCAAAAAAGACCAGGATGGAGAAAAAGAAAATAATTTTTTTATAGTAGATTTTTTTTTTTTATAAAAATTCTAATTCAATCATTTTTTAAAATATTTATATTCTGATGATTTTAAAAGATGCAGAGAGTCATTTTGAATCAAAAAGCTCTTGATAGTTAACATTCTAAAGGCATCGGTTTCCGAGTTATTTCTAATTTAAGCTTGAAAAATTATAATTATTCAGGAAAATACACGTTTTTCTTAATGTGTCCGTGGTTCTCCGGCAAAAACCATACGTTCATTGGAATGCTTGATCAAAAATATACAATTCTTTAACAACAAGACGATTGGATAAACAACTCAAGCGCTGTACTCTCCTCTCGGCGGGCTGTGTTGCAGTCTTGTGCCGCGTGTCGTTGACAGTTGCATAAAACCTCCGCAATTCATTCTGATCCATTCTTTCTTGCACTTCTGAATCAGCTATCACACTTTCTTCGTGCTGCCTTATCTGCTTGCGATGGATTCGTTTCTCTCTCATCCTTGCTATCATGTACCGTTTTCTGGTTAGTCGGGTACCAGACATTAGCTTTCGGCTTCTGGCAGCATTTTTCTCGTCCGTCACTCGCTGGCATTCCTCATCAAACCCGCCATTTCGTTGGCGTCGATGAGCAGTACCTATCACCTCTTGCGCTATTTTAGTCACAGTTCCATGGATAGACTCTCATAAACTGTTGCTGTTGCCAATTACGTTGATTTCTCTTTTCCTCTCATCTACAGTTTCAGCTGATAAGCGTGGGATATTGAAACGCATCGTTCTGTTGTTTCTTGAACACGTGACGCGTTGATAGAGTTACAAAATAATGAGCTGAGTCGATGTTTGGTCCGCTGAAGGACCTCACATCCATAACGTCCGAGAAATGTCGACCATCAACCAGCACGTGATCTATCTGGGAGCAAGTGTTACCACTCGGGTATTGCCAGGTGTGTTTGCGGATATTTTTGCGTGCGAAGTAGATACTGCTGATTGCCATTCCCCTAGCAACGGCGAAGGTCACAAGCCGCAGACCATTGTCATTGGTGACGGAGTCTTTGCGCGTTTGTGTCTCCGTTGACAATCTTCACATCTTGTTTTGGGCACTCTCCGTAGGCGTTATCTAGGCTCTCATAGAACTCGTCCTTCATGTCATCGGGTTTATCATTCGTAGACGCATAGATGCTGATCAGGCAATTCCAATCATTGTCCTTATTTCGATGCCGGATATGTTGCCGTGAAATCATTCAGTTTACTCTACTTTTGCCTTTCGTGGTTGGTTTCAGTTCCGGTATTCCACCTAACCAAGGTTGAGCTACCTACATCATGCTAGAGGGGCTGCCATCTCGGTGCTGGCACGATGCAGCATCTCCGCTTACTTTTTGCGTGATGACTACGGTCATAATCATCGCAATCATAGTTCTTTGTCAGGGATTTGAATCTGTAGCTCTGGTTTTTAATAGTTTCAAGTTCGTTCGGACATGCTTCGTTCGGATATTGCATTGGGCAAATCTCTCTTGAAATGACATCGATCTTATTTCGCTTATGAAGTGCGAGCATTCAAGTTTAAGAAATTGACAGCATTATTTAAAGTTATTGCTGAGTTTTAATTTCATGACAATTTCAGTAGTACCTACTTGAATAGCCTCGTACATTGAGTTACAGTACAACAAAATGGATATTAGCTGTAGTATGAATTGTTTCGGGTAGTTCATCTTCTCAAAAGTGGGACTACTTAAATCACAACTGGCTGACTTTTCAGCACCATACATGACAGGCTTTTTGTTTTTCGATTTTGAAATTTCACCTGAAACGATACTACTAGTACTATGTAGTTACTTTTCAACACATATATGCTCTTAGATAATAATTGGATGTTATAATAAGCCTCACAAAGTAAGGCAAGCATTCACCGTTTAAGCAAATTCAACACAGTTTCAAGTTTCTCTCGTGCACAGAAACAGTTTTCAAATGGGCCAATTTAGTACTTGATCGAAAACACATTTTCTCGCATGTGCACAAAATCACTGTTTAGTATGACTCATTTAATTACAGGAATTAAATGACATTCATGAACAAATGACTATCAGTTCATCTTCATTAGACTAGCCCCACAGGCACACACTGTGTGGACCCGGCATTCAGCAGCAGTAAGCCGGAAGCACTATTTTATCTCTCGTATGCTCATTACCAAGTGCTAATAACTTCACACCAGACCTAGGGAGGGTCCACTTGTTTTGTTGCACAACAAACAATAGAGGTTCGTTACATCTACCTTAAGCCCTGAACATCCGTTAAAAATCACAACAACACGATTGATGTGATGACATTCGTTCGATCTTGGTAAAATGCTATGATTCACCGACGACTGTTTTCTATCTTCCCCCTAAAAATGTTCAGCCCGACCTGGCTGAAGGCTGAGCTGCTCAGGAGTTTCGTATTGCCTTTCAGCGGCGTTGTAAATAATTACATTCGTCGGTCGGCCTACCGCTGGAGCTATTTTTAACCTCTTATAATGGATGAAAATCGATAGTCGACTGACGTCCTGCAGCAAACTATCTTCGCTATTATGAATGAGGAAAATTAGGAACCCAGTCGAAAGGGCGGATCCGTGTGGTTTTCTGCAGCGCGAAACGAGTGGAAGACTAGTACCTAACCCGGCAGACACAATTCAGCGTTCGTACGAAGCTGCAGAGCTATGAAAGGTTAATGTATCTTCGTACGCTTAACGTAAACCAGCTTTCCTAAATGGCAACGAAATTGAACGTTCGATTCGCTTTGAGCACTACGAATGCCAAGCTGTGTATGCTTGCCTGTACTGCGAGGTGTTTGATGTCTTTATCGCACCCATTCATTAGCTTTTGACCATAAACATCAAACACTCAACTGGCAATCATAAACAAATTAGCCTGTTTTAATTAGTTTGCTCGGCAAATAAATTACAACAGTGGAAAGCAGGCAACCAAGCCACCAGCAGCAGATGAGCGCCGGCATGTGCATGTGCAAGATACGGCCCCATATCAGCCTTGGAATGTTTCCAAATACCAGACGTATTGATAGTGACCTAGATTTTCACCAGCTTTCCTAAAATTTCGACACCCAGCTTGTTTCTCCTAGTCCTGTCATGTGAGTAATTTGCCAACACCTCAGGGGAGGAAGGAAAAATAATACTTATGAGAGGCTGTGTAAATACTTCAACAATCGCCACCAACTGTTTCCGAAAATCTTTTGACGTGGGACACGTCTTTGTTTACTATACTGGGATGCATTCTGTAAAATTGGAAATGAAACGGGCAAATGTTGCGTCAGATTTCAAACGCTAATAACAGCATAACCACATGATGGATAACAATAACCAATATGTTGTTGGATAGATAAAATGTATAACAATTTTGTAATGTGTTAATTATCACTCTAATTTCATTGCTAAGCGGTAAAATTGATAATAATTTCAATAACAAATTTGCGCGAATAATGAACCAATTACATGCGAGCATTCCTAGCACAGACGACGTGAATGGACACCATCCGTTCCCTGTGATATTCCCTGTATCAATTTCGAAATAAAAATTGACAGAGTCTCCCCGTCCCAATAGGTCAATTTATTTTTGCTTCCATGAGCTTAGACTAATATGATGTCTCGAAGGTAAAAGTTTTCCTAAAAGTTTGAAACAATACCCATCCTTAAACAATCTCTAAACCTGCGTGTTAGGTACTGTTGAACCCAATAAAAACTGATGTCTTGAAAGAAAACATGCCAGTAAAAGCAACAGTACCAGTGGAGTATAGAACCGCAGGTCTCTCGTCGTCTATGATTGCATTGGTACTCTTCTATTCGTACTGCAGCAGTACTATTCGTATTGCAGTGGTACACTTTTGTTCGTACATTTCTATTCGTATGCAATTGAGGAAAAACTACAATGCTGCTGTTGATGGTGATTGAAAGTTTATTTCATAAATATGATTGCCATGAATTACTCAACAAGAATTGTTAATTTTTGCAACGGATATTTTTTAAATTTTATCTTCGATATTCACTAAATACTCGTGATTTTTTGCTGGAACTTGTTAGGAATTTTGTTCAAAATATTTTCTTATGTTTTCCAGTTGATGAACCTTTGTAAGGGCTTCCATATTATTTTGAAAGTAATATCCATACTATAGATTTGATTTAGTTAGAGTTAAATAAGACAAAACCATTCATTATGATAACGTAAGCATTATTGGATTTGGTTTTTGAGGATATAGAGATAATTCTGACTTTGACGCATTATGAGAAATTCTTGGTGCTTCTTCAACAAGTACGATATGCTTGTGCCTTGTTAAATACATATTTTTTTGCAAAAAAAAAAATACTAAAGGCATAATATCGCCAAATATAAATGATATTTCTTCGAGTGTTTTTGAATATATTCCAAAAATTGATTTCCAGGGGAGGCTGAAAATAAACACATTGATTCTGTCTGCAGACTCTGTATATTTTGTAACAAAAAATCCCCTAATTACAGTGTTTAGTCCCACGTCACCATTTCATACAACCCTTGGGCTGTATACCTTGTAGTATTTTTTTTTCATCTTTAGTTTATTTGACACGGCACAAATACAATTCAATGTTTAACGGCGCCAATTATATCTGGTAGCTTACTTTCTAAAGTATCTTAATAACTAAAAGCAAATTTTTTATCCTCGCTGCCGACCACGAGCTGAAACTAAATCTTACTTAAAGCTAGAATATTTTGCATTAAAAGCACAGGTTTGCTGTTTGAAGGTTTTCATTGCCATAGGTAAGCAGCATATTAAATTTGTTCCGCTGCTGGGCCAAGATATTACAGACTGGCATATTGGGTTGTTTCCATCGGGCCTTGAGAGTATCGTGCGGGTCTGATTGCTGTTTCCGGATCCGGGGTCTTAACGTGTTCTTGTCGTTTGGTTGGATGTAGGCGGAAGGGGATAGGACTAAACTGGGGCGTGGATTGATTTCAGGAAAACGTATATAAGGGACATGTAGGATAGGTCACGGCTCGCCAAGACATCACGAACAGAAACAGCCGGCTGCCTACCTTCGGCCTGCAGGGAAGCTATTAATCTAGACCTGGCGTCACGGTGTACAAGGCATGACCAAACAACGTGCTCTATGTCGTGATAACCTTCATCACAGGCACAGATACCACTCTCCCCGAGCCCAACACGACGGAGATGCGCGTCAAATCTATAGTGATTGGATAAGCCGGGACATCACGCAAATGAAATCCCGACCTACGTCCAACCCCTTGAACCACGGGTTCGTCGATACCTTGGGGATTATGGAATGTAACCACCTACCCAGTTTCCCCTTGGTCCATAAATTTTGCCAACTGGTGATCGTATTCTGACGTACAAATGCGAAAAACTCATTAAAGGCAATTGGTCTTTCATAAATATCACCGTTTGTTGCGCCCACCTTAGCCAAAGAGTCCGCTTTCTCATTACCCGGTATCGAGCAGTGAGAAGGGACCCACGCTAAGGTAATCTGAGTAGATTTTTCGGATAAAGCACTCAGATGTTCCCGTATTTTCCCCAGAAAATACGGAGAGTGCTTAACATCTTTCATCGATCGGAGAGCCTCAATGGAACTGAGACTGTCCGTAAAGATGAAATAATGGTCCGTGGGCATTTTTTCGATAATCCCTAGGGTGTACTGAATTGCAGCTAATTCTGCGACGTAAACAGAAGCAGGATTATCGAGCTTATGGGAGACGGTTAAATTGTTATTGAAGATACCGAAGCCAGTGGACCCATCAAGAAGTGATCCGTCAGTGTAGTACATATTGTCGCAGTTGATGTTTCGATATTTATTGGAAAAAAATTTAGGGATCTGCTGCACGCGTAAATGATCCGGGACTCCACGAGTTTCTTCTATCATGGAGGTATCGAAAAACACATTAGAATCAGAAGTATTTGATAAGTCGACACGATTTGGAATATTCGAAGAAGGGTTAATATTTTGGGACATGTGATTGAAATACAATGTCATAAAACGGGTTTGAGAATTAAGTTCGATTAACCTTTAAAAATTTTCAATCACAGGACGGTTCAATACCTCACATTTGATTAGAATACGAGAAGACAGGCTCCAGAAGCGGTTTTTCAATGGTAGTACTCCAGCTAAGATCAACTCATCGTATGGGTCGATTGCATGCAACCCAAGGCGATACGCAAACAACGATATTGTATTCGCTCCAGTTTTATCAAATGTGTGTTTGCTGCGGAGCGGAAGCAGAAACACCCGTACTCAATAACAGACAGTATCGTTGTTTGGTAAAGCCTTATAAGGTCTCCTGGGTGGGCTCCCCACCATTGTCCGGTTATTGTACGAAGAAAATTCACTCTTTGTTGACATTTTTTCATCAGATACCTCACGTGACAACCCCAGGTGCCTTTAGAGTCGAACCAGACACCAAGATATTTGTGTACCAAAACCTGAGAAATCGTTTTACCCATTAATTGTGTTTGAAGCTGAGCAGGTTCATGCTTCCTAGAAAAAACTACTATCTCAGTCTTCTCCGGAGAGAATTCGATACCTAGCTGTAAAGCTCAAGCAGACAAATTGTCCAAGGTATCTTGCAATGGTCCTTGCAAATCGGCAGCTTTGGCTCCTGTAACAGAGATTACACTGTCGTCTGCAAGTTGTCTTATCGTGCATGAATTTGCCAGACATTCGTCGATGTCATTTACATAAAAGTTGTAAAGAAGGGGGCTTAAACATGAGCCCATGTAGCTAATGCGAAAAGTTGCCAAATCGCCGTGCGTAAAACGCATGTGCTTTTCGGACAACAAATTGTGCTAAAAATTGTTCAAAATTGGAGAAAATCCTTGTCGGTGAAGTTTACCCGAAAGAATGTCAATAGAAACGGAATCAAAAGCCCCCTTAATGTCCAAGAACGCAGACGCCATTTGTTCTTTGCGAGCATACGCCAGCTGAATATCTGTTGAAAGCAACGCAAGACAATCATTCGTCCCTTTGGCACGGCGGAAGCCAAATTGAGTATCTGATAGTAGACCATTTGATTCGACCCAATGGTCTAAACGACGGAGTATCATTTTTTCCATCAATTTCCGGATACAGGATAGCATTGCAATCGGCCTATAAGAGTTGTGATCAGAAGCTGGTTTCCCTGGTTTTTGGATGGCGATAACCTTCACTTGCCTCCAATCCTGCGGTACAATGTTTTGCTCCAGGAACTTATTGAACAAGTTCAACAAGCGCCTCTTGGCATTGCCGGGTAGATTCTTCAACAAGTTGAATTTGATTCTATCTAACCCAGGCGCGTTATTGTTACAGGACAGGAGGGCAACTGAAAATTCTGCCATCGTAAAAGGTGATTCTATCGCGTCGTGGCCCGGAGACGCATCGCGAACAATGTTTTGCTCAGGAACTGAGTCCGGACATACTTTCCTGGCAAAATCAAATATCCACCGACTTGAAGACTCCTCGCTTTCGTTGACCGTTACGCGATTCCGCATTCTTCGGGCTGTGTTCCAAAGAGTGCTCATCGATGTCTCCCTCGACGTCTCGTTCACGAACCGACGCCAATATCCGCGTTTCTTTGCTTTAGCCAAACTTTTAAGCTTGGTATTAAGCTCCGAATACCGTACATAGTCGCCAGGTATACCTCCCTTCTGGAAGGCCAAAAACGCGTCGGATCTTTGCGTGTAGACATCGGAGCACTCTTGGTCCCACCACGGAGTGGGAGGCCGTTCTTTGATCGTTACGCCGGGATATTTCTTCGTTTGGGCTTGCAACGCGGCGTCGAGAATCAAGCCCGCGAGGAGGTTGTATTCTTCAAGTGGTGGATGATGTTGAATCGACTCGACCGCTTTTAAAATCATTTCCTCGTATAACTTCCAATCGACATTCCGTGTGAGGTCATACGGAATGTCAATTGGTCGCATGCGAGTTGATCCGTTTGTAATTGAAATAAGAATAGGCAGATGGTCGCTACCGTGAGGATCGAGGATTACCTTCCATGTGCAATCCAACCGTAGCGACGTCGAACATAAGGAAAGATCCAAAGCGCTTGGGCGCGCTGGAGGTTTCGGGATACGTGTCATTTCACCGTTGTTTAAAATAGTCATGTCGAAGTCATCGCAAAGGTTATAGATTAAAGAGGAGCGGTTATCATTGTAAGGGAAACCCCAAGCCACACCATGAGAGTTGAAGTCTCCCAAAATGAAACGTGGTGAGGGAAGAAGTTCTATTAAATCAAAGAGCAGCCGTTGCCCAACCTGTGCTCTGGGAGGAATATATGTTGAGGCAATACAAAGCTCTTTACCTTGTATTGTCATTTGACATGCGACAACTTCGATGCCTGGAATCGAGGGGAGGCTAATACGATAGAAAGAATAGCACTTTTTAATCCCTGAAAGTACTCCTCCATATGGGGTGTCTCGATCAAGGCGAATAATTTTAAAGTCATGGAAGTTGAGAACAATATTTGAAGTAAGCCAAGTTTCACAAAGGGAAAATGCATCGCATTTGTTTTTATTTATCAAAACTTTAAACGAATCAATTTTTGGTAAAATACTACTACAATTCTACTGTAAGACAGAGATAGAATCCTTCATATTCGCAGTTGAATTAGGCATCGAAGGATACAATCGCTGCAAGGAGGGGCCATTGGGCAGTCAACTGCTCCAAAAATGATCTAACTGTTGGGAGGAATGCTGTAAGAAAAATTTTAATTGGATCGGGTACATTGAAATTTTCGAAAATCCAGTCCACAATGTCAGAAAATTTCACTAATCCAGAGTTTGTTTCATCAACTGGATGTGCAAAAGGAACAACTGGGGTTTTAGATGTTCCTGGCAGTGCTGGGAACTCCTTCTGGGACTTTAAATTTGCAAGCCCAGGAGGAGTTTGCTTCGGTTTTTCCGCAGCACTGTTTGGTTTGTTCGTACTTTTCATTACACTTTGTGAAATCTTAGGACCTTTACGGGGAAGTTTAGGAGAAGAAACATTTTTCCTCTTCCTAGACTCCCCAGGATTGGCATAAGATGTTCCCGCTGATGAATCGTCAGAATCGGTTTCATCAGAGGACAACAGATCAAAGGGGTTCGATGTTATGGTAGAAGTGGTCACGGTCTTCTTCAGCATCTCAGCATAAGAACGCTATGAACGCTCCTTAAGTGACCGCTTGATTTTATCTCCGCGCTGCATGTACACCGGGCATGTGGAGAGCTCATGCTGGTTTTCCCCACAGTGAATACATTTTTCAGCATTAACACTGCAAGAATCTTCCGCATAAGTCTCTTCACACTTGCTACATCGTGCCTTATTGCAGCAGTAGGCGGCTGTGTGGCCTAACTGCTTGCAATTGGTGCAATTCATAACACGGGGTACATACAATCGCACAGGCAGACGAACCCGATCGATCGAGACGTGGCTAGGGAGTGCAGATCCGGCAAACGTAACGCGAAACTAGTCTGACGGAGTGTAAACTTTTTTACCGCCGACGAGAGACATGGACTGCAATTGCTTACAATCCAAAATCTTCGCCTGTGTTTCGGTATTTTTGAAGCAACCGGTTTCGCTTTTTAGGATACACTCGACAGACAGACTCGAATCGGTTATGACACCGTCGATCTCCACGTCTCGTGCGGGTATGTAAACGCGATACTCGCGTGTGAAGAGCTCAGAGCAAGCGATAGCATTGGCCTGTGCCAGATCACTGACCACGACACGGAGCGTGTTAGGTCGGACCTTGGAAATTTCGGTCACGGCCTTGTACCCCTTCGTCAGGTCTTTAGAAATTTGCAGTATGTTTAAACGCTTTGAATTCACTCCTGCCTTTGGACGAAAATAAACAGTATAGCTGCCCTGTTGAGATCCGTCCGGGTAAAGCCTGGGGCGAGGGGGGACTGGAGAATGAACAGGGGAGGGGGTAACAGAAGGGTCAGGGTCAGGGGGGCTCGGGGATGGTGGCACGGGAGGCGAGGGATCTATATCCATCGCGCTAAATGTAGCGCACTAGCGCACTAGCGCCGACAAGAACACGTACCTATTTACTTCTTCCTTCCAGCAGTGGTTGTCCGATCGTTCGAAGCTGCACCCAAAGCAGCCAGCAGCACCAATACAGCCACCAGCAGTGAGCCGGGTGTGAGATCACTCAGCACAGCGACACGACTCAACTGTCAACTGATGGCCTTGAATTAGGAAGATCTATTCACTGTGCACAGATCAAAACAGCAGCTGGTATTTTGCACCAATACAGCCAAAGTTGCGAGCCGGGTACAGAACGTAGCGACACAACTCACAGTCTAGTTGGCCTTTAGCGCGAATAATACACTCTTTTGTTTGGCTATTCGTACACACGGACCGGATTGTAATAGAACGACCACTTTGCACGTCCGTTTCTGCCGAGTGTTCGACGCGGAATGACCGAAAATCTTTATTTATTCCCGTATAGTTCACCTGTTTTACAGAGCACACCTTTTTATCCGCTGCATCTCCTTACATGCCTTTTTCTGTTCAACCCACCTCTCGCTCTCTTTCCTCTTTTCATTCCTCTTACAGGGTGATTCTGTTTCCCGCTTTCTCATCTACAACACTGTTAATCCGTTTTACCTAAAACTCAGCTAGCTCATACCCTACACTCCCCTCCTTCTTTAAACGAGTTATTCAATAGGTTACAAAGTCTTTAAAATGCTTAGGTTCTACTTTTGTTCTTTTAGATGTACTTGCTCTCCGAAATCCGCCTGATGCTCCTTCTGGATTTCTATCCCCCTCTTCATGATGACGGTTACTTGCGAGGGCCAAACCCGGCTTCGGCGATTTCGCGTTTCCGGTAGGTTCAGCTCCATCGAGCTCCAAGCCCGACTCCGACGATGTTGCATCTTCAATGGGATCATTTCCGTTGGATTCTTCGCGGGGAAGTGCTTTCAAATGTGCCGCGTTTCTTCTGAATTCCTTTCCTGTTTTGGTTGAACGAATGGTAACATCAGCTCCGCTTCTCTGGACAACATCGAAAGTTTCAGGTGAGAAGTCGGCACACAACTTATTTCCCTTCCTGGTACGCTTCGCTAGAACGCGATCTCCCACTTGCAACCCACTTGGTTTAGCTCTGCGTTTCTTATCCGCATATAACCTCCCTCTCTCTTTTTCAATAGCGTCCCGTTCTCTAACGACGTCGTATTGCTCTGATGCCTTTGAAATACTTGGCAATTTAGTGCGTATGCGGCGCCCAAACATAAGCTCTGATGGGGGTTTCCCTGTGGTCGTATGATTGGCTGCGTGATACATCAGAAGATACTGCCTCAACTCTTTCCGCTAGTCCTTGTCCAATTCCTGGGCTCGCGAACCATCAACTCCTCGCATTCATCAAAGGCTTTTGGTGGAATAGTTGAAAGTCTTGAGATAACGTCCGCTATATTTAGCTTCCCCGAAATGTGCACGATCCTGTATTGAAACCCTTGCAGGCGTAGTACCCAGCGTTCGATTCGAGCACATGGACGTGACGTAGGTGAAAAAAGAAATGTAAGTGCTTTACAGTCCGTAAGAAGATTAAACTCCCTGTCGATCAGGTAAGTCTGGAACCTCTCGACACTCCACACCAGCGCGAGCGCCTCTTTTTCCGTTTGGCAGTATCGTCGTTCAGTATCCGTCAGAGATTTTGACGCAAAACAGATAGCTTTAGATTCCTTCATAGCATTAGTTTGAATTAGTACTGCTCCAAGCGCATGAGGACTCGCGTCAGCTAGGACCGCTGTTTCGTCCTCTAGTTTGAAGAGCCCTAGACAACTTGCCTTAGAAATTCTTTCCTAGATCTCATTGAAAGCTTGTTCTTCTCTTTCTCCCCATTGGAACCTTGAACTTTTTCGTATGAGGTTACGTAGAGGTTCGTCTAGAGTTGATAGGTTAGGCACAAATTTACCCATATAGTTAGCAAGCCCAAGAAAACTCCGGACTTCGCTATCGTTTTTCGGCCGTCGGAACGTAGTAATAGCATTCTGTTTTGCTGCTGACGGTAAGATGCCTTCTCGATTTGAGCATGAGCATGAGCATGAGCATGATTGACCGCCCGCGGTTGCTACTCCGTTATTGTCAGATCAGCTGTAATTACACAGAGAACCAAAAGATGATGCTTGGGACCAACATGCATCCTCAATGTGTAAAAACTGGTGACCTTAATCTTTATAATAGGCAATACCAGCGCCGGCCGCGTCCGAATGCAGGTCAAAGAAGGAATTGGTATAGGAAAATGTTGACGTGATACTCGCTTATTGGAAGCCGAGAACACCTCTGCACTTCCACGAGAAATCACTGGGATGTTGGAAAAAGGGCAAGGTACACAGCAGGGTTCGTTTTGGTAAACGATGCACTGGTTTCGAGTGTCGGGTTCTTTAGAACAAGTATCGCGCGAACAGGTTCATTATATCCGCCCCGGTATTCATAATGCGATTCGAACCTATCAAGTTTGACAATGTAACACCGCAACAATAAATCGTACGCAAGAGTACTGGACCTTTGATCAAATTGGAACAATTTCAAATGATATGATATCTCCTCGTAAGGTGATCCTCTTTACACCGAAATCAATTGCGCGTTGTTGACCTATCGACCTCATGAAGATATCGACGCGGAGTCTCTAGGCGTTCGGTCAACCGGACATTATCTTCCTAACAGATCAATCAACGACGTTTCTCGTTCACACTTTGTCTGCTCTAAAAAACGATAGGATCCCGCGAAAAACACACCTGAAAAACAGAATATAACAATGTTGCGCGCTTATTACGAAAACTAATCATGACTATTTTTCTTGCCAAACGTCGCGATCCTCTTCGTACTACGCACGCGATGTAGCCAATCAGCTATTTGTCAATCCCGAATACTTTCGAAGAAACGAATGCACGTCGGCCGAAGCGATTCTTAGGAAGGTATACATCGCGTTTACGTTAATCGCGATATTTATCGGCCGGACCGAATCTTCGGTTAAACAGTCACAGTGAGACATGAACAAGTATCTGGGTATACCCCTCGAAATCATTATATTCCGAAAACGTTCATTTAAGTAAAATTTTTCCGAGCCGAAAACGCGGTTTACATCGAAGCACTATGCAGGACCTCTCTATTTCCTCCTACCGATGCAGACACTCGGGGACACGACATTTCACGCCGATTCTCTCTTAGTTGTCGATGCGAATGTTGCCTATTAAATAGAAAAATTGGCAAAGTTTCATGCATACAAAGCCATACAAATAATTTAAAAATGCAAATTTCCATATTGACCAATATATAGTCTTAAGTTTGTTAACAAAATGCCGACCTAGTCCTGGTTGGAACATAGTATACAAAACATAAACAGCCCAAAAGCTAGAAAAATCGAAAAAGTGAAACATAAGATTACATGTATTATCACTGCACCATACTCCCAGCTTCCACAAACCACATCATTGCTCTCGAGGTGAGAACATGTTTGGCTGATAGAACCCTACTTGAAGCCTGACCGTGCAAAACCGCGGTAGATGACGGATTCGAGGTATACTATGTGTTATGTTGGCTCATTACTAAGTTGAGTTATTCATTACCTTATAATGGATGTGATGCACTTGGAAAGATTTAAAAATGGCAAAGCTTGGTGCATCTAAAACATTAAGTGCAAACATCCGGTGTAGATGTACATAATAATCAAAAGTCTTAAAATTATTTACAAGATAAACCAATCATGATTATTTCAGGCTGACTAAACAATCATCGAAAGTCAAACTCAACAGTCTCTTAAAAATCAATATTTGCTTAAAAACCTAAAAATCATGAAATGAAGCTTGACAAAATACTTAAACAACTATGTCTAAGTTTTAGTTATTTGAATCGTAAAAATATAATAACAACATAGGATTCCAGGAAACTAGCTTTTTTTTATTGAATAATTTTTAAATTTATTTAATTATTTCAGCCAAAGATATAAAAAATCTATTCAAGATCCGAAAACAAACCTCTCCTAGTTAAACAAAAAATGAGGCCGCTCAGGTAAAACTCCGCCAAAATAGCACATTTTTTTGTGTATTAACATAAACCATTAAATTTGCTCACAAAGTACTTTCTCCTTGTCCATCACCGCGATTCTATGTGCACGATGCCAGAATATAAACGCAAATTTGGTGCTTAAATACCAAACTAGTCATAATCAGGACATAGTATATAAATATATAAAACATCTGCTCAAAAGCTCGAAAAATCAAAAAAGCACAACTCCACAACACAACATTTCGACTTCGCCTGTTTCGTAAACTTAACAAACATTGAGCAACATATTAGGCATCCTACCAACAACTCAACTACCGCAGGCGATCAACACAGAGACCCATAATAATCGCCTGGTATTTATATTTGTAACATCAAGTTGTACGTAAAAAACCAGCTCTCCAATAATGTTTACACAAAATATCACCAACATCACCACCGATACTTATCTTCAAATTACCGCTTTTGCTTTGAACCGTGGAATCGATTCGCGCTGCGTCGCACGGACTAACATAAGGAGGATTAAACACCGGTAGGATCGTTACTACACACCAACATTTCACTAACACGACAATTTGCCGACTTACAACCGACCTCCACCGTTGCTGTTCGAGCTATTTGCACTATGCACCCTGGCAACGACAGGTTATAGTCCCGTAAACAGTTTCATTACCATTTTATGGCACCAACACAAGACAACATTAACACCAAACATAAACCAAAATTCCATATATTTTTGCCTTTTTTGCACAAACACTAATGCCTCTTCACTCAAAATTGGATAACTCAAAGAGGGGGAATTGAAAAATTGTTCCGATACGATAGACTTGACACCAAAAGCATAACACCAAAAGCAAACATTTTGACGAACAGACCATCATCCCGAAGCAAGCAGCGGTATTTTGTTTCAAGCACATATCACAACTACTACTTTAGCTGCTGCATGTTACT
This sequence comes from Wyeomyia smithii, assembly GCF_029784165.1. Classification (NCBI taxonomy): domain Eukaryota; kingdom Metazoa; phylum Arthropoda; class Insecta; order Diptera; family Culicidae; genus Wyeomyia; species Wyeomyia smithii. The sequence goes on from NC_073694.1 coordinate 164,487,007, forward strand.
CCCTTCATTTGCTGGGGCTGGGGCTACGCGTCATGGCTACCACTTCTAAAAGACTATTTTCACTTAAAATTCTCACATTTCTGCAACTATTTTAAAAACACCTTGACACAAGATGCTGCAATATATTAGTTTTTATCACTTGCAGCCAATTTTTAATAATTCTCTTCAATTGACACACTCAAAACACTGTTAAAATATCCGCGATTGAAAAGCCCGACTTGAGTAGGCCGTGTTGCCATTCCCTCAACGGTAAGATGCCTTCTCGATTTATCCGGTAACCTAAAAAATCAAACTCAGTTGTCCGGAACACACATTTATGTTTGTTCAAGACCACACCCTTTTCCTCTAACTTGTCTAGTACCTGTTACCAAACAATTTTGGGAAAAAAAAACATTAAAAAAAACGCATTAGTTGAGCAGTAGAGTATTTATTGTATCATCAAAACAGAAATAAATTTATTTAAGATTTATACCTTTGTCAGACGTTCGTCATGTTCGTCAAGAGTGCTTCCCTCGACACCGACGTCGTCTAAATACCAATAGGTACCCTCGCAGTCAACCAAAATTTCATCCATAGTGCGCTGGAATATCTCCGGCGCCGAAACTAACCCAAAAGGAAGACGTTTGAACTGGTACAGTCCTCGATGCGAAATGAAGGTTGTGACACTTCTAGATTCTTCGTCCAGTTCTAGCGAGAAAAACGCGTCCTTGATATCCAACGTGCTCCATATGTTTCCTCTACCGATCTTTGCCAAAACGTCCTCGATAACCGGCATGGGATGGCGTTTGCTAATTACAGCCCGATTTACGCGACGAAGATCCACACACAACCGAATCTCGCCATTGGACTTCCTAGCCACTACCAGCGGAGAGACCCATGTTGCTGGGCCCTTCTTCGGTTCTATGATATCTCTTTCAAGAAGCTCATCCAGTTTCTTGTTAACTGCATTCTCTAACGGAATCGGAATTCGTCTTAGCGGTTGGAAAACGGGAACAATAGTGGGATCCATTCATTTGCAATCTTAGGAAACGCCGATGCTGCCACCGGTTCCTCGTGAACCTCATTTGCATCAATTCCGATCTTCAACACGCCGAGTTGCTTGGATGTCACATCACCCAGTATATTACGCTGACCTTTCTCGACAACGAAAAACTCCGCACTAACTGACCGCTTCGCTAAATCGATCATCGCTATGAATGATCCCAATATGTCTAGCGGCGAATCACTACCATACGCCCTCAGGACCTTGTCACTTCCTTTTCTACACCTCTGGACTGTAATACCTCTGGATTTCATCATTTCCCAAGTTCCAACGGTAATCAGATTAGCGTCAGATCCAGAATCAATCAGCATTTCGGTTGTGATTCCTCCTATTTTACACTCGACAAGGTTCGTCAGATTTCCAGTATGAAAAGTATAGTACACCTTCTGCTCGTTGTTGTTTTCGGATGGCTCGTTCTCAGTTGCAAACGTGGGCGGTTCGTGGGTTATTTCTCGGACTTGTTTCGACGTAACATGCTCCGTAAACTTCGATGGTCGCTTGCGGCATGTTTTCTCGAAATGACCAATAACTTGGCACCTATTGCATTTTTTCCCTTTCGCAGGACCACCGGGATCCTTAGAAATATGCCCGCTTTTACCACACGAATAACATACTACCCTTTGGTCTCGCTTAGTTCCTTTTGGAGCGAAATTATTTCCAAACCGCTTTACGATCCGCTCCTGCTTACGCTCAGTTCTGTTGCTTGCAAATTTATTAAATTTCCGTACTTCGAGTTCTCCGGAATCACCGTGAGAATACTTCCTGCTCATTTCCAACTACTGTGCTCTAACACTTTCCAAGGATTCACCCAGCGCTTCGATGTCAGACAGAGGTTGATCTTTCCTAATATCTTTCGACGAAGTTCGGCAGAAGTACAACCTTCTAGGATCACATCGATTAACATCATTTCTTCTACGCTGTGTTTAACGTCTTGTGGATACTTATCCAGTCCACAGTCCTGGAGTTGCTGCCGCAGACGTAGAACGAAATGAGCAAATCGTTCGTTACCTTGCTTCATATTGCGTAACTTATATCGTTCAAGCACGTCTTGACGACGTGGCTTAAAATAGGCATCCAGTCGCTCTATTGCGACGTCGTACCACGGTATCTGGAGCAACACCGATGGAAAATTTTCCGTCCCTTCCAGACTTCTGAAAACTTTTTGAAGCTGTGGACCTCCCAAATGTAACATTTTGGATCGTTTTAGCTTTTGGTCAGTAATCTCGTATGAATCAAAATAACATTCAAGCGAGCCTTTCCACTCAAACCACGCTTTGGCCAATTTTCCGCTTTCCATTTGCTCGCATCTAAACATACCCAACGGGCGACTCTCATCCATCTAGAGAAAAACAAACCATGGGAAAAAACGTAAGATTCAAATTCATCACTTGTTTTCGTTTATTAAAATTCACTATTAGGTTCACCCTTTCCAGGAACTAGGTTAAGGGTCTCCCGCAACCACGACGACGAACAATCATCTTTGAACATGACTTGGATGGAAGTCTACAGTTTACTCTATAATCTTCAAGACGAAAAGGAATTCGTTCGTTTGTCATATTGTTTCCAGCCCCCTAGCTGCAGAAATCGTTTCCAGCCCACTAGCTGAAAACTTTTAACAGTTCATATTTTGTTTCCAGCCCCCTAGCTGCAGAAACCTTATTTATTTCACAATTCCAGCCCCCTAGCTGTAGAAAACTGATATGCGACGTTTTTCCTAACGTTGTTTCCAGCCCCCTAGCTGCAGAAACCGTTTCCAGCCCACTAGCTGAAGAAACATTTATAACATTTGCTATTTTGTTTCCAGCCCCCTAGCTGTAGAAACCTTATTTATTTAACAATTTCGGCCCCCAGCTGCAGAAACTTCAATAATATTAAGCATTCAATTGTGTTTCCAGCATCCTAGCTGCAGAAGCTGTTATGAATTCACCCCTCCGGTGATTCAACATGTTACCGTAGTGATTCAACACTTTTCAAACCACCAAAATCTTTTGATTCAATTTGATTCTCTGCTTCATTAACATTTAAAACCAAAAACAAAACACTTTTTTCAGTGCAGATATGTGGCAACCACTCGTTCTCTCTAAATAACTGGCAACCGACTCAGGCTCCGAACGATGACAAAAAATCCATCACTCACATATGTACTAAAACGCCACCAAGCTAGAGGAAGAAACCCTTCCTTCCCCTCCAACTTGTTCACCAGATAGCAAAAAAAAGTTCATTCGGACGAAAATCTGTCGCCGCCATGATGCTTTAACTTTCTTTAATCACGAACAAAAATTCTATTTTCATTGGATGTTTCATTGAATTACCTTCGCTGATCCGTATCACTCGTCGCCAGATGTAAATACTTCAACAATCGCCACCAACTGTTTCCGAAAATCTTTATTTATTCCCGTATAGTTCACCTGTTTTACAGAGCACACCTTTTTCTCCGCTGCGTCTCCTTACATGCCTTTTTCTGTTCAACCCATCTCTCGCTCTCTTTCCTCTTTTCATTCCTTTTACAGGGTGTTTCTGTTTCCCGCTTTCTCATCTACAACACTGTTAATCCGTTTTACCTAAAACTCAGCTAGCTCATACCCTACAGGCTGTAGCAGCTCCTCCAAGCAGTGCGGCAATAATTTACACCTCGTCTTCCGTGTGGATTTTATGGCATACCGAATCAGGGATGCGCATCACGTTCAGCCCATTCGTTATTTGTCGTGGGTTCGCTAACTAGTGGACTGTTGGGGCGGAATCTGACAAGTCATTCGTCAATATCAACGATAGAGGTGGTACGATCTCGGCTGATACGAAGCTGTTACCTAGGTCTGGAGGAATTATTTGGTTCAGAATTCCGATGGACTTTATGAGATAGACAATATTCTGTGGTTATAGTAAATTTGTAATTATTAAATTCCAAATGAGACATAACGGTTCGAATAACCCATCCCAGACACCCATGTTCTTATAGAATTGCTGAGTTAACTACTTCATTATACTATGAAAAATCAATACAATGGTCGCAGTGGTCCAACTCTTACAAATAAAACTTCTTTAATACAAACATGTTGGAAAGTAATGTAATTTTTAAGTTGAAATTCCCATCTAATCGAAACATCGTCCAAAAAAAGTAAAGAGTGTTTATATAAAACCTTTTTCAAGTTGGCAGCACTAGTATGTAATGGCGTCCAAGTGTCATCTGTCAAAGTTCATATAGCATATATTTGCTCATTTTCCAATTACTTTGTGCATGTATAAAGTAAAAAGGGGCAAGTGATAGCAATACATTTTTTAAGCTTGGCTCAACATAACGCTTTTATAGGTTTAATTTGTTCTAATCAACAATTATTTATTTCGACAATAATTTTTTTACTCACCACGGTGCCTACTTCAAAACTGATGTAATGCAATTTATGTGTTGATAAATACACAAAGATACATAACAGGACAAGACTGCTTGTTGATATTGATTACAGGAGACTCTGGCAGCACGGCTAACGTTGTGCGCGTGTAAATTGTCGGCTTAGTATTAGTTTGCATTTTAGGTAATTTTTCACCTGTTTATGCTAAACCTAGTGTTTTTCGTGTTTGTAGTTACTACAGGCTGTGCAAAGTGTTCAGTTGATGCAGTAAAATTCAGTTATTTTTTTTCAAATTTATGATGTATTAGCTTTGGAGCACTTTCCCGATAACAAAAATATTCGACGCCCAATTCTACCACTGCACTGACAGTTTAGGAATAGGTATATGTGGTACTGTGGGTTTGCAATATCGGGTTTTTTTCTAGAGTTTTTTTTATTGAACTTCATACATTCTTTATGCGTTTGCTTATGAAGATAAGTGATATTTTCTTTACGACCACTGGCGAACTTGTGTGGCCGAGTGGATCAGTTTTCGTTTTCCTCGAACTGTGAATCACTGTGTCTCGTTGTTTCGACTTTTTGCGACTTTTTGCTGATAAAACATATGTATTTACATGATAAACGGCAGCTCCTTCGAATAGATCCAAATCATATGTCAGCACAAATTCTATACCTATAAAAAAAGGAGTTCTGTTTGTCTATCTATCTGATCCATATAGACTTGGAAATGACTGAGCCGAACGGCTTGAAAATTTTTATGCAGGGGTTTTCGAGGCCGGAGAAGGTTTTTATGGTAGTTTGAGACCCCTCCCTCCTTTGGAATAGAGGGCTCTCTTACAAATAAAACATCAATCTCTGTATAACTCAAGAACTAATCAAGCAAATAGAACCAAATTTGGCATTTGCATGTTTCAAGAAACAAAAAATATTCCTAAATACTCCCTGCTCTGGAAAGAGAGCTCCTATACAAATGAAACACAAATATCTGTAGAGCTCGAGATTTAATCAAGCAAATGGAATCAAATTTGCTGTGTGGTAGTTCACGAGAACAAAAAATATTTCAGTGGTAGATCGACACCCCTTCCTCCTCTAGGAAGTCTCCCGTCATATCGATCAAGCATACCGTTCCGGGTCTAAAAATAATTGTAATCATCAATACTTTTTACATATACCTGTTCACAAATTACTCGTGATGCTAAAAAAAATTATGGAAGCACAAAGTGACATCTTTAACCTACAGAAACATCTGAGCGAAGTTAAAGCCCAATCGAAAACGACTATTAAAACAATATATTATAATTGGGACACTTTCTAACATTATAAATGTCATAAATGTCATAAATGTCATAAATGTCATAAATGTCATAAATGTCATAAATGTCATAAATGTCATAAATGTCATAAATGTCATAAATGTCATAAATGTCATAAATGTCATAAATGTCATAAATGTCATAAATGTCATAAATGTTATAAATGTCATAATTGTCATAAATGTCATAAATATCATAAATGACATAAATGTCATCTGATTTCGTTTTATTTTTGGAAATAAACATTTAAGCTTATTTCCAACAAAATTAACTCGTAAAACTGACATATAGGACACCGTACAACGATCAAAAGTTTCACTGGAGTCGAAAAGTTATGTTTTAAATTTTACCTTCTGTTATCCAATTTTTATTTACAAACTAATTATCAGAAAAATAAGAGGAAATTTAAATGCATTTTGAGTAGCTTAAAGTAATATTATAGCTCAAATGGAGCCAAAGTTATAGAGCGTTGTCATAATTATGAATTGCATATTCTTTAGAAAAGTCAACAACAAACAGTCTGGGTAAGCGCTCCTCAGAATAAACCCGGTGACTTGTTTATTTGATTTGAATTAACATTAGCTTTGAAATGTTTTTCGGAATTGGTATTTGCATGTGTTTGCTAACAAGATGGAGTGGTGGCATGGGGTTGATAATTTTCTACTCGCCACTGACATACCTTATATTCACCAGAATGCGAAACAACTTGTAATTACATGCAAGGTGGGAAATATCTTAGAGAACTTACACGTGTCTTAGCGCAGTGGAGAATTATCACACAGGAACTGTTATTATCTCGCATCCAAAGATCCAACAGCGTAATAACCGTCTGCATGGCCCACCCACGCTGACGGTTAACACTTTTCAAAGCCCAATTCAGAGTTCAAGTGCTAGTTAATTAGCAGTTTCGCTTGTGTAATTAGGGACCCAATTTTGGTGTGAGTTTTTTCGGTAGCACCGAAACAAATCTTACTGCAGATATATATTTTTTTTTTCACGTAGAAAACAAATTCCCAGAATGATGAACTTGTATTTGTTTTTTATTTGTAAGAAAAACAAATTAACACTCGAATAAATAATATTCAAATTGCTCGCAGCAAAATTGCACACCGCTAAATATAACATGAATGTTTTATCGGTGCGAATTTCCACTGTCAGTTTCAGCGGCGCAGCCTATTAACATCAGACAGTGTTTCACATGCTCGTATCCTTTGTTGAAAAGATGCGGGCCCGGTGGTTAGACGCGTTAGGTGGTTTCTTCGTCGTACGTCTTTTGGTACAATGCAATTGTGAAGAGCAGTTGTTCGAAAATTCGCCAAAAATTTATTGCACCATTGAGAAGCCGCCAAGAGTAGAAATTCTGTTCCCGTCGTTAAACTCGAGAAGTACCATTAATATGGCGTCTGCTATCGCTCAGCCAACACTTGAAATTGAACAGAATTCCATCACCTACTGTAGAAAAAAAAAGCGAATCAAAACAGTTACAGTAGCATACTTCTGGAGGCAAGCGGAATGCTCTAGTTTTTGTTCTTTTCCCACCTTTTATACCTACTTTGATAGCGATAGCCAGTGAATTACAAACACGAATAGCGCACGGATTGGACTCGAGAAAATAAATCATCGCAATTCAAGTGCCCATTCGATGAAAAATAGATTGTAATACCGAGGAACATTAAGAACCTCAGTAAGTAGGAGAGCAGTGGGCAAAGTAAACACGACGCGCGGTGGCGACAAACGATCGTACTGAACACGATTCGATTCCCGGTTTCAATCGATTCACACTCAAATAGCCGGGAAGAGGCTCCCTGCTTGCACTCCACTACATTGTTCTCATCGCTATCTCGAGCAGCGCAGCGAGCGACTGCAACTACTGCCAAAAATTATATTTTTTATGAGCTTCACCACGAACGAATTTAATTTATGCAATTGGGATGTCGTTGGCATAAAAGCGACATAAATTATCCGCGGCAGGCGCATCTGCCAACAGCAATCACTTCAACCGTACATAAATTTAGTGACTTGAAAGCAACGAACAAATTGCTGTTGTTTGGCAGCATACATCTCGCTGCGTCTAGTTCGAGTATTAACAAACTTCATTAAGCAACGATACGAACGAGTTGCACATGTCAACATCACCTCAACTTTTGTACCTACATCATTATTGCAGAAATTCTTCCAAGTTGGTGAATTTATTATTTTCCTGTCGCCGGCCGTTAGTAGTTTTCCTTCGCCGTAGGTTCGATGCCTAAAAAACAATGACAACCCACCCTAGCAGCCAACGATAATCTGGCTTTCGCTCTTCGATTTCAAATCTAGCCTAGGTACAGCCTTGAAATTGCATCCAATGTCAGATATCTTAAAGGAGTAAGGCGCCATCCACATACCACGTGGACAAATTTTCAACGATTCTGACCCCCCCCCCTCTCCCTCCGTGGACAACTGCCCATATAAATTCTCAAAAAATTGTATGGACCCCCCTGAAGCTGTCCACGTGGTATGTGGATGGCCCCTAACCCAAGAAAGGTCAGTCTCGCTTTTGGGTATAGGTCTGACGTAATTTATTTGCATCAAGTGTCATAATGTCACGGTCGTTTATTTTCATCTTGAGGAACGCTGTTAACTTGTCATTCTGCGTTCTCATTCCGGTTACACGCACAGCAATCGGTTCCCGTTAGACCTGCGAAACGGAAAGTGCTGCGGTCCGACGCTCTCGGGCATCTACTACGTCCAGGTGAATTATGAACGGTTCATTTTGGACTGTTACCTTTTCATAGTTTAATGGTTTCGTTTTATTTTTGTGTGATGAGAAACGTGGTCCACGGGCAGGCAGGTGGACATAAAAATCCATTATTTGGTCCAAAATCCGGAGTGAAAATCAACCTCCGTCAATCCTATAAAATATGTATCAGTTCACTTATCTCATACATAAGTGTTATGTGAATACCATTGATTCAAACAAAATTACATTTTAATTCATGAAGCAATACATATGGAACTAGCAAATATAACCAAGACATTGTGAAAAAATTATGTTGTTCGACAGAACATAAGGATTTTGTTTGAAATCGTACAAAATATATGAATAATTTTGATATTTCTTATTTTTTGTGTTTAACAAAAAATAATTAAATTTTGGACATAAATGTTGTTCAAAAAGTAAATTTATACAAAGTACGGAAAGTTCGGAATTCTCATCCTTCAAAATTTCAAATATTATTATTAGCTTGCTTTTTTTAAATTTTAAAGTTTCTCAAATCGAAAAAGACAGAAATCGACAACTTTTAAATTTTAAAATATCACTCTAACATTGTTAGATTGAACTTTAAAAACAGAATGAATGATAAACAGAAAATTGAAAACAGTAAAACTGACAAACAGAAAAACAGAGAAACATGAATGAAGGTAACAGAAAAACTAAAAAGTGGAAAAGTAGGAAAACAAAAGCACAAGAAAATAGAAATAGAGAAACGGTAGAATAAAAACCGGAGAAAAAAAAACAAAATAAACAAGAAAAAGAAAATTTTGAAACTGATAGACAGAAAAACAAAGATACAGAGAAACCGGAATAAAGGAACCATCAAAACGAAAAATAATAAGAAAAATAGAAATGAAGGAAAACAAAAGTACAGAAAAAAGAAAACCAGAAAAACGGAAAACAAAGAAACAGCAATAAAACAGAGAAACAAAAAAAAAATTATACACAGGAAAACAAACATTTAAACAAATTATAACGAAAAATTAAGCAAACAGGCAACAGAGAACCGAAACTAAGGAAACAGGAAAACAGATAAACGGAAAAAAGAAAAATTTCAAAGACATAACACAAAATAAAAAACATAGAATAAGAAAATCGAAAAAAACAGAAAACCAAAGAGACAAACAAAAACAGAAAAACTAAAATATAACAAAAACAAAACAAAAGACAGAGAAGCAAGAAAAAAACAGAATAACGGAAAAAAGTGAAAATAGAAAAATAGAAATATAAAAAAATAGAGAAACGATAATAAAGAAAACAGAAAAACAAAAAAAAAACAGTAAATCAGAAACACGGAAAAACGGAACACAAAGAAACGATGAAACAAGAAACAGGAAATCAAAAGACAGAAAAATAGAAGAACTGTTTAACAGGAAAAAAGGAAAACTGGAAAACTGAAATAGAACAAACAAACAGCAACTTCGAAGAATAGAAAAATAGAAAAAAAAAACAGAGAAGCAGGAGAAAAGAAACAGAAAACCGGAAAGAATAGAAAATAGAAAAACAGAAAACCCGATAAACAAAAGAACAATAAAACAGAGAAATAGAGAAACTTAAAAACAAAAAAAAACAGAAAACCTGAACAAACGGAAAACAGAGAAACAATACCACAAGATACAGAAAATCAAATGCCAGAAAAATAGAAAAACTGATAAACAGGTAAACAGGAAAACAGAGAAACAGAAAAACAAAAAGAAACAGAAAAATAGAAAAACAAAAAACAGAAATTAAGAAAACAAAAAAATTGAAAAAACAAAAAACAAATATTAAAAAATCAGACAAAAACGGACAAAAACGGAGAAACAGAAAGCAGATAAAGGATAAAATAGGAAACAGAGAAAAAGAAAATCAGAAAAAAAAACAGAAAACAGTGAAACTGATCAACATATAAACAGAGATAAAGAGGAATGAAGTAAACACCAAAACAAAACGAAACGAAAACATAGAAAAACAGGAAAACAACAGTACAGAAAATTAGAAAAAACGGCAAACAGAAACGGAAACAGAGAAACAGAAAAAAACCAGAAGAACAAAAAAACTGATTCACATGCAAAGCACAAAGGAAAAAAACAACTAAAAAATATAACAGGAAAAGCAGAACAGGAGACAGAAAAAAGAAACAGGAAAACAGATAAACTAAAACGAAAAAATGAAAAAGATAAAGCAGGAAACAGAAAACAAAAAAAGTAAATGGAAAAACATAAAAAGGAAAATAGAAAATCATTAAGACAGAAAAACATAAAACTGAAATAGGACAGAAAAACAAGAAATTCGAAGAATAGAAAAATAAAAAAAAAGAAGCAGGAAAAACAGAAAAACAGAAATAACTGTCCAAGAGAAAAACAGAAGAACCAATAAACAAAAGAGCATAAAAAATAAAAACAGATACATATGCAGAAATAGATAAAATAGAAAAACAGTTGAAAAAGAAAAAGAAAAACAAAAAAAAAAGCAAAAATAGGAAACAGAAGAGTAGGAAAACAAAAGTACAGAAAATCTTAAAAACTTAAGAACAGAAAACAGTAAAACGATAAAACGAGAGTCAGAAAATTAAAAACCAGGAAAACTGATGAACAAGAAAACAGTAGAATAGAGACACAGGAAAACAAAACAAAGCATATAGACAAAAAATAACAGAAAAACAGATAACACAGATAACACAGATACACAGATAACAGAAACAGAAAAAATAAAACAGGAAAACAGGAAAACAGAAAAACGGAAAACAGAAAATTGAAAAACTTAAAGCAGGAAACAGAAAACAAAAAAGAGTATAAACACAAAGAAACAGATAAAGAGAAAACAGAGAAGCAGGGAAACAAAAGTACAGGAAAACAACAACCAGAAAAACAGTAAAAAAAGATAAACAGAACAAAAAGCAATACAAAAGAACCAAATAACAGCGAGAAGAAAACAGAAAACAGACAGTCTGGAAATCGAAAAACAGAAAATTGGCTTAAAACGCAGAAAACAGAAAAAAAAACAAATGCAGGAAAAAAAACAGATAAACAGAAATTAACACTACAGAAAAACATAGAAGCAGAAAAACTAAAAAAGAAAATTTTAAAAACAGACAAACAGAGAAACAAGATGAAGGAAACAGAGAAACAGTAACAAAAAAGAAAACTAGAAAAACAGAAAATAAACGTACAGCACAAAGAAAACAGAAAAACGGTAAACAGAAAACGATAAAGCAGGAAGCAGAGAAACCGAAAACAAAAACAGGAAACAGTAAAACTCATAAACAAAAAAAACACAGTAAATCAGAGAAACAGGAATAAAGAAAACAGAAAAAACAGTAAAGTAGAAAAACAGAATAACTGAAAAACAGGGAAGCGGAAAAACATTGAAACAGAGAAACAGAAAAACAAAAAAACATGAAAGAAAGAAAACCAGACAAACAAATAACAAGGTTCCTTGAATCAGAGAAAAAGAAATCATAAAAACAGAAAGATAGGAAAGATGAAGCAGGGAAGAGAAAAATAGAAAAACAGAAAAATGAAATCAAATAACATTGAAATAGAAAATAAAAACAACTTAAAAGAGCAAAGAAATAGAAAATTTGAAAAACAGAGAAGCAGCAAAGGAAACAGGAAAAAAGAAAAACGTAAGACAGAAAAACAGAAAAACAAAAGGGAAACAATAAAAAAGGATAAACAAAAAACAAACGAACGGAAAACAGCAAAGCGGGAAACAGAGAAACAGATATACAAAAAACAGGAAACAGTAAAACTAATAAACGGGAAAACAGAAAAGAAAAAAATAGAGTTACATAAAACAGAAAAAAACAACAAAATAGAAACAGAACAACAAAAATAACGAAAAACAAAAAGAAACAGAAAAACAATCGATTCTGTTCAACAGAAAACAGCAAAAACACAAAAGGAAAACTTAAAACAAAGAAAAGATAAAGCAAAAAGCAGAAGAGAGACAGAGAAACAGGGAAACAGTAAAAGTCATAAACAGAAAAACAGTAAATAAGAGAAACAGAAATAAAGAAAACAGGAAATCGAAAAATAAACAGAAAAACAGGAAAACTGGAAAACAGAAGTACTGAAAAACAGAAGAACGATAGAACAGGAAACAGAAACACAGAAAAACTGAAAAACGCGAAAATAGAAAAGCATAGAAACAAAAAAAAAACATATGAAAAAAATAACAGAAAAACAAACTACAGGCTTCCCTGGAATAGAGAAACAGGAATCAGGAAAACAGAAAAATAGAAAAGATAAAGCTAGAGATAGTAGAACAGAAAACGAAAAACATCAAAATAGAAAAACTGAAAAAGAACAACAAATAGAAAAATTGAAAAACAGAGAAGCAACAGAAAGGGAAAAAAACAAGAATTGAAAAACAAGAGAAAAGAGAGAAACGGTAAACAGAAAAATAGAAAAAAAGAGGAGAGTAAAACTAAAAGACAGAAGAACAAAAAAACAGGAAAGAGATAAACAGAACAGGACCAGTAAAATAGAAAAATTGAAGAACAGAAAAACAAAATAAAGGAAAAACAAAAAAAGAGAAAAACTGATTAAAAACAGAAAAACAAAAAACCTTCAACAGATAAACCGAAAATCAGGAAAACAGAAAAAGAGAAGAACGTAAAACAGAAAAACAAAACTACAAAAAAACACAGAAAACCCAACAACAAAAAAGAAACAAAGTAGAATACAGAATCCAGGATTCAGAATGCAGAAAACAAAAATCCTCGAACAGTTTTGAATTAGTGTAGAATTATCAATGCTCACATTTTCATATCAGAACTTGTGAGGCACCGCTATACAATCTCTTATTCAATAACCTTCCAGTTTTTCCCGCAATAATTTACCGCGCATACAAGTTTTCCCAGAGGTTTATTTATACTCGAAAGGTTTTTCTTTCTGTACTGCTGTCTTTCACTCTTCCGCACGGCAGACTGCAGTTTCCTTTGCGATAAACTCAACCAAGCTCCAAGTTGATTTTATTCTTCCGCGGGCCATTGTTTTAGTTCATCCGGACTTCGTCCCAATGATGGCGCACGGTGAAAAACAACTTTTTTTTTCGCTTGTGCGCGAAATGAACAAAACTCCCCCAGCCCACACAAAAAAGGCACAACAAAAGCGCGAAAATATTAATGGAAGTGGTTAGAATAATTAGGCGCAGACCCCCTTTTTCCCGCTATTTTGTCATGTCAGGATCATCCAATTATCAGCGCTGACGATGACGGCGGTTCCGTTTCACTGCCGGGCTGAAAATGGGTGCTGGGCAGGAGCGGACACGGGGCCGAGATGAATATTAATTAAATTATCGTTTGAGCTTCGGGTTGATTGACGACGCCATGACGCGTCGAATATTGATGGTGAGCCTGCCGTACAAAGGGAAATGTCGGCCCAGTCCGGCCCGGCAGTGATGTCTTCCGGTGGCGCTTAGCCGGATATTCCGCCGCTGCATGGCTCCGCGATCTGATGATGAATTAAATTAATTAAAATTATGGAAAATTATCGAATCATCATCCGAGGCCGAGTGTATAGTTTTGAGCATCCAGCCCAAAAAGCTACGTCCTTCGGTTTGCTGATGGCTCGACGGCTGGACTGGAGCGTATCCAAAACTCTACGTTCCGTGGTATTAATTTTCTAAAGCGACGATTATTAAGAAAGGCCGGCTTTGTTGAAATTTAATCTATTTTTGATTCTAGCCCGAAGATGTTGCAAACTCACTGTGTGTATTATGTTTATCAGTGTACAGTTAGTAATGTTGGTTTGGCTCAGCCTTTTGTTCTTTTGCTTCTATCTGTTTGGGTGTTTCGAGTTTTAACTTTCTCGTTGACTCCGCTGATTAGCCTGCTATAAATTATAAATCTTTGGAGAGTTTGCTTTGATACTAGAATTTTTGTTTCATCCACTCACAAAGAAAGAAAACTCTCTCAGTCGTGCCCAGCGTCTGTTAAAAGTCAGTTCAAATTCAAAAATAAGTGATTTCAAATTGTTTAAAATTAGCTTCTATTGTGTTTCTTTACGATATGGTGATGCAGAGAAAGATACATTGTTACAGAAGAGCCTGTAGATCATTAAATTTTATTAGCAAATGTAATGGCGATTACTTTTTATTTGCGGGTTTCCACTAACCAGCTCGGGAATCGTCAGAAGCGAAGATTTTAATTGTCTGAAAGAGCTAATTTGCTTTTGTGTCGACTAGTTCCTCAATTTCTCAGTATATACTAACTGGCGACCATATTATTTATGCCCAGTATGAGTAATGGTGCTAACTTGATTGCAAAACCCGCAAGCATCCTATTCGCAGGCGGCCATCGACACACTGGGAATTCATTCGTCCGCCTGGTTTTCCGGCTTGGTGCTTTCATAACGGCAATGCAAGCAACAACAGAATGGTTCATGTCACGTAACAATCTTGCTGATAGTGCAAAATATTACTACGCAAATTTGAATCAACCTACATACTCGGTAGGGCATATGGCAGAACAGGCTAATTTGTTTAAAAACCCTTGCTTCACATTCCTCGTACGTTCCATGGGAACGCTGTACATAGGAACTGAATTATCAACCCCCGGCCAAGCACCCTCAAAAGCCACACAGTAGAAGCTACAGTTGCAAAACACAGGCGTGAATAGCACTGTAGAATTCAATTCAGCCTAATGGAGAATATGTGAAACACTACGGCAAAAAAAATCAACTGAAATGCTCACAAATATCCGGAGCGCTAATCTTGCGAGGAACGTTGAGGTTTCGGTTTTGTTGGGATTTTTTTTCTGCTAACTGCTAAATATAAAATGACACTTTACAATCCACTGCATCACATTCCACGAAATCAAGATAACGAATGTAAATACTAAAGCAAATTTTAAAACTCTAACGATTATTTTTAAGAAATCGCAATGTACTTTTTCTAAATTGACCATGAATACAAATGGATCTCGTAAAACCGTGCAACACCTTCTCGGCAACGGTTGCATGACGAAATTTCACTGTGCAAAGAGGAATTACCAAACGACACCGCATTCCTATCACTTTTTCCCCGGTGACGAAGGTTGAGTCTCGTGTTCTTTCTTCAATGCAATTTTTATTTTTACGGTGTGCTTGGTAGAGAAAAGAACCGGGACCACACAAAGAGAATTTGTACCGAATCATAAAAAGATTTTACGCTGACTTCACTTGTCCTATCGCAGCTCTGGAGTCATCAAGCTGAATCGCCCTAATTCAGGAACTTACTGACGCAACTCTTCATCAGTAAACAATAAATAGCAACTGCCTTAGGCACACACACACACACCGGAAGTAAACGAGCGAAATCGGAATGGATAACTTCATGTTGTTGAAATATCTAGGTAGCGGTCAGGTGGGTTATTGAAAATTGTTGATCGTTATACGAATTTCGTAAGAATCAAACGTTCGAATAAAAAGTTATGTGCGGCAATGCATTAATTACCTGTTAACCTGTTAATAAAAGTAGATATGAATAAAATATATTGACCGAATCCGGTAGAAACCATACATAGTGAAACATTTTAAAAATAAAACTGTGTATTTGGGTTCGTAAAATGAGTCATAACTTTAGAAAAGTAATTATTTTCATATTCTAATCAGCTGTTCACGAACCATTATCGATTTTTATTCCTGCACATATTCTGTTCCGATTTGAATGTTGCCTCCAAAATCGATTCCACCCAGCAAGCGTCCTGCAGAAAAAGATGTTCTGTTATTAACTGTATCCAAAACACTAACGTGCTGCAGGATTATTGAAATTAAAATTTTCTATTCACTTGATTAACACCAAGAGAGCACTCGGAAACAATTGAGGTTGTCCCTTGCAGAGAAAACGGAAAAGTAAAATGAAAAATCTCAACCCATTAAACCACACACTCGGCAACAATTGTAAGATCGTTCAGTTTCTGCTGGGAGGCGATGCTTTGTGCTTTCTGTTTGAAGTGCTCAGTCAAGCAGATTGCACAGCAGAAAGTGTTCATCTTCTATGGTGTGTGGCAATTAACCATTCATAGGTCACTTTTTCTTGTGTAGATTTTCTTTGATGAAAAAATTTATCAGAGTGGCATGTAAAATTTCGGAGAACCGACCATGTATATTTCATTCATTGGCTCAAAACAATATCCTATCCAAAATTTCAGCTCTCTCGGACATGATTTAGGGGTTTAGGGGTGCATTAAACTGTGGCCAAATGACACCCAACGGTCTCGGCAATCTCCTTTCGGCGTCTTTTGGGCGAACAATAAACTCGTAATCACTTCTTTGGCGTAAATTTTCAATGATTTTCAATAAACCGATTCGTATGTTCTGTTGCAGCACTTGAAAGTAAATGCAAATGAATACACTGTCCAACAAAACAGGTCATTAGATACACAAAATAACCGAAAGTTAACATTTTAACAAGTTCTTTTTTTTCTGCCGCATACTGTAAATTATTTCAATGTTTATTAGCCATTTTGAACTTGATTTTTCATTGGTGTGGTTTATTTATTTTTAATAAAGTGGTTTCAAAATTATTGAAATTTAATTTTATAATGATTTAGTAGAAAAAATGCTCATATTTTCTACCTATTTAACATCTTACACCCTGTACCCCAAAGCTGGTGAAGTAGCGTGGACTAGGTGCAACTTTAATAGCGAAATCTGTCTCTGCTCAATATCTCAGCTTTAGAGTTTCTAAATCTTTTTTTTTCTCATAGGTTCTGTAAATCTTGATTTACTTGATATAAACACGCACTGTATAGATTGGTTACCTTGTGTGTTCGTCTTATTTTTACATCCTACTAATAACAGGCTTCGCCGGTGAGTTACGCTTATTCGATTTCAACAGGGCCAGTATAAAAATGTTCGATTATGGTACAAAAACAGCGCGTTGGATTGGTATCATGCTATTCACCGCTCTCTCCTTGCCCAGCATGAGCGCTGCTGTATCATTTTTTTCACCAAACTTCTTCATACTTCTTTGTGCTGTGATTCTACTGATCGCAGAAAATTTATACACTTACTGATTATACTACAGCTGAGCAAAACAAGAGTGGTGAGAATTCACAAAAGTACACCGCCGGGACAAATTTAGTACCGCCCGAGCCGCCCGAGAATTTATTTTTTTCCTGTTTCGAGATGCAAAGTGAAAAACGCATTCTACTTTCCTACCTAGATGATCTTCCCTTTTGATGTATGCTTGAAAGACTTATAGTAAGAGCACTGCAGTGAGCTCTTTTGTGTAGTTATTGAGCGTAATGTCCTTTCGTATGAGAAAGAGATCATATCCAGCTTATTATCTCTCTGGGGAAATATTTCAGATTCCACCGCGATGTTTTTGCAAGCTACTCAGATACACACGATTCGCTACTCTCTTCAAGAAAGTGCGCCGCTTTGCCCACCAGTGTGAGAGCAGTTGTTTTCGCAGTGAAAGATGTTCTCCTACATGCTAGTGATTCTTCTGAGTTGAAATGACAAGCCTGATATACGCAAGGTCGATTTCCAGGAATAATTCAAATTTTCTTGAAGCTTTTACAATCCATAAATTAAGGATCATGACTAAATTAAATTAAGGATCATGCCTGCCCGTAAACTACGTGACAGTATTGGTATGAAACGGTATGAAGACGGAAGAGTGCAATTGAAGGTAGAAGGCATGGTACACAAATTCCGTAACGCTCAACAATCTTCACAGTTTTTCAATTTTGGGAAAATGACGACTAATTAAACAGGGTTGTGTTAAAACGGTATTGGTGATTAACTTGTTGTGACTTGTGACCTTCGTTAGCTTAAACGATTGCAGACTTGCGACGATAGTGAGGTTGTACAAAGAACCGCTGGAAGATACGTAGTTTGAGATTAATTTACCATCTTCAATGTACAACAATTTAGCAGCCTCCGCTTTATATACAGGGTGAGAAATAATTATCCGTGTTTTTTGTTTGAGTGTATAACTAAGATTTGACAGATGTTGAAATGAGCTTACCTATGCAATTTTTAACCTTGGCTAGGTTCAAACACAACCAAGAAATCTTCTTTCAAACAGTGTGCATTTAGTGTCATAATGAAGTCAAGACCATTTTGCGCAGTGCGGTGATCGAGTTGTATAAACAAAGTAAGCGTCCAGTAAGTGTCGCTAGTATGATAAAAATTCCTATACAAATCATTAGAGACGCTATAAAACGATATAATGAGCTGGGAAATTTAGAGAACCGTTCAGGAAGAGGCAGAAAAAGAACCGCTGGGAACCGGATAATTATTCGTCACTGGATTAACCGTGATTCTAGAAGGTCAATTCGAAAAATGGCAAAATGATTAATGATTTGACCCGAAATCTGTACGAACTATTTTTTATAAAAGTTTAGGATTACGTTGTTACAAATTTTCAAAAAATCATTACCTAAATGACAGGGTGAAAGAAAATCGATACCGAAAATCGAAGATTCTGTTGAAAGAATTTATCGATGGACGCCATCGCACAATTGTATTCACCGATGAGAAAATTTTCACTGTGGAACAATTTCATAGCCACCAAAATGACCGTCAGCTTTTGCCTGAAGGCTCTTCTAAGCGTATATACGTAGCTCGATCACATCATCCAGTTTCGGTGATGGTTTGGGCGGAGATTACGGCTAGCGGTAAAACCCCCTTAATATTCATTAAAAGGGTGTAAAAATCAATCAATTTGTTTACCAAAAGCTTTTAACCGACGCAGTGGCACCTTGGGCACGTGTACATTTCGTCAAAACTAAATGGACATTACTACAAGATTGGGCTTAATCGCATGAAGCGAAAAAAACACTGGAGCTCTCTTGCAGACTTGTTCCGATATATTTAACGAAAGATGAATTTGAAGGCCATTCTCAGCCACTCTCCTGATTCAAATCCGATAGACTCTTCCGTTTGGTCTATTCTTGAATCCAGAGCCTGCACTGAACCACTCAAATCATTGGATCATTTGAAAGCTAGTATAACCAAAGCCTGGAATGTCATATCTGTGGAAGAACTATCGTCCATCGTCGATAATTTCCCTAATCGATTGAAGGCGTGCGTTAAAGCCAAGGGTGGACATTTCGAGTCCGGGATGTTAGTATTACAAACCATGCTAATGTATCTACATTTTGTAAAAATATGTTGTTGTTTAATATTGAAAGCATAAAGTTATGACTAAGACATTGAACACGGATAATTTTTCCTCACCTTGTAGACGTTCGGTTTGGGAGGCAAAGTAATAAGTGTTACAATCGTTGTTGCCAGTGAGATTACCTCTGTATCTCTAACGACTGTGACGAAAAGGAAGGTGCTTTTTGTCGCCGTGGTAAATGATGGATTTATATACTTTCACCCTTCACTCTACGCTTAACTCTACTGCTCTTCTGTTTTTTTACTGATCCATCGTAGTTACCTGAAGTTCAGCGTGAGCTAAGGGTCAAAGTAAGTGGAGCCTGAAAATAAACCTATGCGTAAAAGAACAGATGGCAGCACTGCAACCTAGTGCAATGCGTCATATTGCGTCATGCTTAATATACAAGCGTAAACAAACCGGTAATAAAGAATTACTTCTATCTTTTATCTTAAGTTAACCGCACGTGTTTTAATTCACTCTGCTCTTTGCCGATAGGTTATGGGCCCAGCACGTTTCAACTGCAAGCCAAGTATAGAAGATTGGACGTAGGCCCCCTCGGTCCCCGTGGCTCTGTGGTTAGCGATGTTGTTCGGCTAGTTCGTGATATCGGGTTCGATTCCCTATCGAGTCGAGGATCTTCTCTAGCTGTAAATTTTCTCGACTCAGCACGGTGCATCTTTATACTTGGAGAGCTCCGTAGCCGCAAGGTTACAGAGTCCGCTTTAGTAAGCGGGTGGTCGTGGGTTCGAATCTTAGTAGAATCAGGCCATTTGGTTGTCAAAGGACTTTAGCATGGGTTTATTCTCAGGCTACCTACCACGTATTCTTCCTCCAATCTGAATTCAACAGTACAATTGTTGACTCTCCATCTAACAAAAATAAGTCCCTATTATAATAAAACTGGTGTGAGTAACGTATGGAAGTTCTCTCCAGGGAATTTTTATTAGGTGATATAGTGAGGATGGACAGAGGTATAAAGTAGTAAACTTGAAACGGAAAGGTAAAACTTACACACAAGCACGGATTTGAATGATAAGCGTATCACTTACTTCAATAGTGATACTGCCAATAATATGAGGTTGTACTTATCCTACACATGCAGAACGTTCCAAAAACAATATCGATAGCGAACTCCCTCAACTAATCTTGTTGATCGAGACCGCTATTAGCTCCCAGGCCAAGCGTACGATATTGTTGTTGTATGTAGGCCAAACGAGTCCTTCGTTATCTCAATATAACCAGCAACCTTGAACGAAGCTAAGAAATGATCTTCAGGAGCATGAAGGCTTCGCCAATGTTGATTGGGCTGGAAACGCAAACGATCAAAAGTAAAACTCATGCTACATTTTTCAACGGCTCGATCTTATGGAGTTAAAAAAAGCAACTATTCGTTGCATTGTAATCTACGTAGGCCGAGTACCTCGTATTGGCAGAAGGCTGCCAAGAATTATTGTGGCTTCGTAAACTGCTCCGAGACTTTTTTAAAGAGTGCAAAGACCCGGTTCGTGTCCTGGAAGACAAACAAAGCTGTATAAAACTGTTGAATAAAAACGGCGGATTGAAGAGGTCTAAACATGTAGATTCAAAATTTTATTTTGTGAGAGATTTATTTGAACGCAAACTCGTTTATCAGTTATCAGAATATTATCCAACACAGGATATGTCTGCCGACATTATCAATAAACCGTTGGGTCGAGTTAGGTTGGAAATGCTACGTGAAAAAATTGGTCTACACACAGCGCGCGATGAGGAGGAGTGAATAAAATATGTCATATCGTCACGCTTAATATACAAGTGTAGACAAACCGTCAAAAATCATTATTTCTATCTATTATCTTGACGCACGTGATTAATTTTACTCTGATATTTACCAATACGAACGGTCTGAAAGATTTAAGCTAACATTATAAATTATTTAACTTAGAAAGCTGTTTTGAAAAACCATTTTTTTTTTATAAAAACTGCAGCGGGTTGCCTAATGGTTATTTGTTCATTCAAAAATGAAAAAAAATCTAAGTAAATGAAAAAAAAAATCGAAATCAAATCAGTTTGTTTGAGTGGTATGAGTCTTTGGCTAAGTTGTGCGCACTAATTTTGTCCGTCCAGAAAAATTATACACCGTAAGTCAAAAAAGTGGTATCCTAGTAGACGGAATTGTAACGCTACTATGTCCTGCAATTTTATCTAACAATAAATTTCTAAATCCTGAGACGAAAAAGCGATATAAACAATAATTTATATTGGATAAAGTTTTTTCATATTTGCGCCTTAACTTCACACATACTCGAATAGTTGGTAGCTTCACTGCAAAGACAAATACTCAATTAGTGACAAAAGTTCAAGTCTTGTGCAACCAATGTGTCTTCCCGTTGTACTGCGAATACATTGACATAGATTGAAATCAGAATATATGACATATACACGAGAATCGTGATGTTCCGGAAAACTTCAGTTTCGGGCGAACATCATTTTAGGGCTCTCGAAAAATCGTGCTTCATTTTCGTGCCCCGGTTCATATGAACGACTTGCTCATTCCTAATAATTTTCTTCAGCCAAAACAACCTTCAGCAATTTATATTCCCCCACACAACTTAGGGGCCGTTCCTAAACAACGTAGTCATTTTTGTTCACTTTTCATACTCCCCGTACGCTAAGAGCAAACGTACAGCTATTAGCAGTGGCTATATGGCTGAAAGCAAACGCGACGTGATAGATCCCGATAATTTTACTAATATATTCGGGCAAGTTCAGTAATGCTGTGCTGTGCTACGGTCCTGGTTGGTCCGTCTTCTGTGGAACGTTGCGGTCGAATAAGTCGCCTATCCAGCCCTACTGGCTGTCAGTCAATCTAGTTTCCAGTAAGAGTCGACCGTCCTCTTACTGCATTAATCGGTTATACTATGAAGACTAAATTTCTGCATGCTAGAGTTGGTATACGTGACTACTGTGAGTTGAATTTCCGGTAGGCGTGGCGTGTGTTCTAGAGCGAGTAAATAACAACAACAATTAATCGTAAATCTTTTACAAAATCAGATCGGTTGTAGTGGTTGGTTGCTCGGTATGATTTACTGTAAAATAATTACTAATATGCCTCTACTAGAAATCAGCAAGCGCAGGGAGAAGTCTTTACGAAGTAAAATCAAACAGTAATGGAATATATGCATTAGGGTGCCAGCCAAATGGTCATCTCGAATTTCAAAAAAAAAACCCTATACAAAATGTTCACCTGCTCGAAAAAACACCCTGTGCAAAATTTCAGCTCAACCGGACTTAAAATGGGGTGGCGCAAAGCGATTGAAGTTTGGCTTTTTTGAAAACCGAAAAATCACGGGCGGGGGTACGTGAAATTTCGGTTTTCGAAAAAAATTTTTTGATGCCAAATGACTTAAAAACGCATGAAACGTCGAGAATTGGTGTCATCTGAAAAAAAATTTTGTTTGCAAAAATTTACTTTATATAAAATAAAAAAAAGCACTTCGGTTCGTTTGATTCGTGTGACGTCTTCGACAAAGCTGTAGATAATAATTCTGTCTTTCTAAAAAAATTACACTCAAAAAATTATACATTCAAAAGTTAGAAGAAAGATTAAAAATTAATCATTCAAAAGGGCTCATTTTTTGAAAACTTGATTTTTTTTGATAAAACTTACGAAAGATTACCAAAACAATAAAACCAGTCCGATCATATAGAAATCAAGAAGAATAAGTATGAAAATATTTTTTGAAAAAATAAGTAATTTTCAATTATTTTTTTTTAAAGGCATATGTTTTTGGAAGGACAAAATGCCGTTTCGACTGTTGACATATTTTCAATTTCCAATAGAACACTCTATGAGGAATCAAGAATATTTCTACAGTCAAAACGGTTTATTTGATTGGCATAGTGTATCTGGCAAAGTTGTAAATAATAACTTTGTACCTCCAAAAAAAAATGTACCCTGTGAAAAAAAAAAAAAATTTAAAAAATATGACTTTTTTTCTGATTTCTCCATGGCCGGTTTCGTTGTTCAGGTAAACTTTCGTAGTTTTTATAAAAAAAAATCTTTTTTTTTAATGGGCTGTTTTCGAGAATTAATTTATAACTTTCTTTTATTTTTTTAAATTAGTAATTTGTTTTTAGAGTGTATTTTTTTTTTTTTGAAAAACAAAACTATTATCTACAATTTTGCCGAAGATGTCACACCGCGCAAACGAACAGGGTTGGCTCTAAAAATTTAGCATTTTCCAATAGCTTTTCAAAAATGAGTTGTGTTTCAATAAATTGAACCAATAGCACAAAATGGCATCTTTCGCCTATAAAAACGTCTATGGAAAGTTTCAGCCAATGGGCACGTTCACGTTCTGATCATGTAATCTTGACAGAAAATGTATGGTCGAACTGTCAAAACGACGCAAACCCAGAAACAACGAGTCAATTGTGTTGCGTATCTGATTGAGATCCCTATACTCTCATTATCACTGAATAACATCGATACAGTCTTTTGTCCTATTATATAAGCCAGAGCACTGTGTGTTCAATCAAGTGTTGGCAAAGGACATTATTGTGGTAAATAAAACGAATAAATTGTCTGGTACAACATTCGAAAGACGAGTGCAAGAGTCTTAGAGAGTAGATTTTTCAAACAAAGTAAAATAAAACATATTCCATCAGTTTCCACCGTTTCATTTAAAAGTTTAAGACACTTGGAATCGAAAACATTTTTCAAATATCAAAATTCCATGTACCTCCCGTGTGTGATATTGCAAATGACATGAAAGCATTCAACATTTTCCACGAGACACAATCTTAATTTTGGTTGAGATAATTTGCTTTGTAATATTTTGCCATTTTGCTTATAATTTTTCCAATTCAACATTGCCACCCTAACGACAATGATGAACAAATATTATATTTTCCGGAACTTTTCTATTGGTATCCAGTGAAAAGTGATTTTTTTTATTTTATACTCATTTTTACACAATATTATGAACCACCCTATGTCGAATAAATGAACCACCCTAATGAAACATAATGTATTCGATGCTAGTTATAGTGTATATCATTATACAAGCTATTTCGAGAGACTAGTGATCAATTTCAAAAGATAAATTTTAAACATTTTGAACTCCGCCTTCCACAATTAAAAAAACGACTAGGTCCCAGAGAGTAAACTTTTTCAAAAAAAAATTTTTTTCAGAGGACACCAATTCTCGACGTTTCATGCGTTTTTAAGTCATTTGGCATCAAAAAAAATTTCGAGAAGCGAAATTTCACGTACCCCCTTGGGTGATTTTTCGGTTTTCAAAAAAGCCAAACTTTAATCGCTTTGCGCCACCCCATTTTAAGTCCGATTGAGCTGAAATTTTGCACAGGTTGTTTTTTCGAGCAGGTGAACATTTTGTATAGGTTTTTTTAAAATTTTCTGATCTTTTTTTTTTTTCATACGATGATTGGCCCCCCTAATATGCATTCAAAGTTGTCAAGCAGTCCTCTGCAGCGCTTCATGATGCATTCTACCCCAATTTTAATTTCGATCGTTTTTAGGTAGAAGTTGATGAAACTTTAAAAAAAACATAAATAATCATACTATTAACAAATTAAAATGTGTGAGAGTTAGAGAAAAAACAGCTTTTGTATAAAATACAATGAAACCTTATATAATGTTAGACAGAGCCACAGACAATTTCATAGTTTTTTAAGTACTTCAGTCATTATGACACACTCTTACATATGAGAACTGTAGGAAAGTTTGGTTTACATGAGGAAAACGAAGAAATTCACCATTAAAAGCCACATGTGTGAGTATTTAAGGCAATTATTAGCATGGGTCATCTTACCCAGCTGATGTTTTGCACGGGTCTCCCCTTTATTATATAGATTATACAACTGTCCTACACGTTCAATGTCACTTGTAAAATGATTGTGTAAATGCTCAAATGGTGCGTTTTTTACACCTTTTCTCTACGTATATCGACAATTGGCAATTAAACGACGAAGCCTCTCAAGCAGAGCTAGAATTCGAAGAATATTTCTGTAAAAATACCAGCTGAAATAAAAGTTAAGCATTTTAAAAACCGTAGAATGAACCCTGCGTGATACTTTTCTATCGTCAATTGGTTTAATCGGAGAAAACAAGAAATTAAAAAAAAAATCGTACAATGAATTGTGCAAGAAAACTTATTTTACATTGTTTCAATTCAATCAAACAGCTTCTAACATGCAAAGAGTATATGGTTGCAAAACTATTTTCATCCGGACCGGAACTCGGATCCAGATTTTCGTTTCGATGTCGAACACTACTATTGATATTTATTAGTATTTTGACTATTGTGTATATCGATTATATGAACGACACAACTTACCTATAGACAGTTTAGTTAACAAAGATTGACAAACACGAATCCTTATCGAATCACAACACAGTGCAATTGAAATTACAAGGAGAATCTTTAACAAACATTAGTTACTATTTTCACGAAACTCTCGTTCCGAAGCAATTTCGTTCGTGTTGCTTGTCGTTAGACAACATGATATGCACACATTTCATCCCAAGCCAGCATCCTTCCGGAAGACTGTGCGGAATAATGGTCCGGATACCATTTGCCCAGTCAGTATGAAATCACCTTCCCTGCCGAGTCGGACAATTACCCAATGCGTTTGTTTAAGTTTGTACATACAAACGCACCAACACACACACATACACATATACACTTTGTGTATCAAATGCACAGTTTGAGTCTCATCCTGTTGTATCCATCACAATCCGTTACCGGTCGGTATCTGTCTGATGCTTCGGACTGGACGGAAAACGACATGATACAGCTCAACAGGTCTTCAACTAATGGTTGACACGTAATGGCCAATTCGAGCCGCTCAAGATGATGTGGCTTCCGTACTGTACTGTGGGTCAGTCTGAGATCCACTGGTGATGATATGCTTCACGATTTATTCTGGAAGTTAGGCTGTTAGAAGAGCAAGCATGACAGCCGGCAGAATTTTGTAAGATATGATATTCGAGGCTTATACGGCGTATGAGGATTCTGTTTTGATTGAAGCTGATTGATAACTCGCATAACTTTCAAGCATGACTACGGCTTTCTAAAAAAGACACGTTGAAAGGGGCAGATTTAAAATACTAAAGTCTTTCCTGCAGATCTATGGCATGCAACATCTAATATATCATTGGGTAGTTTGGGTAGATAGAATGTACAAGATTTGTATTTATATTTCTATTTAGTTAGCCACGAACCACACTTTACGAACTAATTTCATTTTTTGTCATATTGACTTACATTTTAAGTTTAGTAAAGCGGGCAATGTATGTAGTTTCGCGGGAATGCGAAGATGAACGGGAATAGAAGGTGTGACTAGAATTGGAAAAAAATATCCCTCGTCTGGACTGGACGAGGGAAAATTTTTTCTAATTCTAGTCACACCTTCTATATTCGTTCATCTTCGCATTCCCGCGAAACTACATACATTGCCCGCTTTACTAAACTTACACGAACCACAGTTGGATTCAGTTGCAGCAGTCTAATGACGGTTCTGCACGGTCTTCGTTGCTAGTTATAAAGAGTTGAAATGCTGAAATTTTAAAATTCATAACCAGAATAATATGTTATGCGATTTGAATGCACAGACCATTCTGTTTTTGGATAATTCAATACATTTCACTCGAAGGTGTGCACTGATGTGAAGGCATCGAATTTTCTGCATTCCATCTCAACGAAAATACTTTGATTAGTTCCCACAATAACAACACCAAAATACCGAATAGCGCAATTAACGTCGATTGATGTCAGCGATGCATGCAAGCGCGAAAACTATCTCAATTTGCAAAACGTGATGTATACATCTTGTATCGCGATCGGAACGGATGCCGTTCTCCATGCGGTGTGGAATCCAAACAAGATATCCTTTCACACATGACTAAGCTGCTGAAATTCCAATATACAATATATGGCGAAATTTAATAACACAATAGCGAAAGAGTATTGACTTCAGCAGCGCAGATACCGAGATTTTGCTGGTGGGAAAATATTTTCTTTCTATTTATCGCATCCTTTGCCGGAATCGCCCAGTGCGTGCCAGCGTCTTTCTAATATAATCTTCATATCTTCGCCATCTTATCTGAGACCCTCTCGGCCTCGAGCCTCAACGTTTACCCCCGCACGCCCCATTTTACCGGAGAGAAGCAACAGGGTAAATATTTCTGGGTCCTTACCAGAATGTAACAAGTCGATAATGGCAGCCGAGACTCGTGTATTTATGCGACTATAAAAGTAGCGTTAGACAAGCAAACGACGAAAGTCTTTACAAGAAGCCCTGTTGCTTTCTCCTGTCCGTCGCACCCGCTGGGAAAAACAGATATAGCCGAAACGAGGGGAAAAGTTAGTCTACGATAGACGGGAGAAGAGCACTTTGCCACATTGCTCCACAATTGGGTCTATAGAAGAAGAAGAAAAAAAAAAACGATTCGCTGCCCGTGTTTTACGCTTCCAACGGACGGCAATAAAATTCTGCGCGAGAAAATATAACAATGCCGTATTATATTATGCACAGTCAGTGTTTTGTTTTATAGTCTTTTTTACGCTTATTACGATTATGGTTTTCTCCGGTCTGAGGATTTGCGGCTTAGCATCGAAGAAGAATTCTCCCTCGACTTCCGCGTGAAAATCTCAAATCTCAAACAAACTCAGTCACGTTGGTTGAATAGCCGTAATAATATTTCGAGTCCACAGAAGTTCATCTACTGCGCTGTAACCGATAGCCTGCCTAGCTGCAGGGCACTTTGATAAATGAATCCGCGTAGCTGTTTTTTCCCCTTCGAAGAACTTTTCCCTTTGGTCCGCAGTTTTCTTTCGACAGTGTTTACTAAAGCATGTTTTTGACGTGTTTCCTCGAGTGTAAATTTTTCCTCCTAGGTCTCGAGGGAATTCGCCTGCCTGTTATTTATACTAGTTAGATAAGCTAGTTCAAGTCCAGAACGGAAAATTTTTTTGATGGCAAATTATTATAACTCGTATGTCTTCGTTTAAATGCATATAAATTCAAATCATTAAAAGAATGTGAAAGTTTGAAATAATTACGATCAACGATAGTTCAAAGTTTACGTTGATAAAAGGAAATACATACCTAGTCCTATTTTACTCACTTATTAATTCGAAAGACTTCTATAAAAAAAAAATTAAAAAACTAAATATAAAAAAACTAACACTAAATTGCAATACCTTTGAAAATATAATCGTGAAAAAAGTCTAATAATTTCCTTTTTTTTTAAACTGATTTCTATTTTTTACAACGGCTTTCACCCGCTAACATTCAAGTTTATTAAGGCAGACAATGTGTGTAGCAGGGAAAGCAAAAAATAAACGAACTAGAAATATGACACAGATTTGGAAAAATATACCGCATCCAGACGGGACTTGAACCCGCAATCTCCCTGTCATCGGCATGGTGTTATGACTAATTAAACTATGTATGATGAGACATTCCTTCCAGTCGTATAAATAACGCTTGCACAGCAGTGTGTGTAGTTAGGAATGAGCAATAGAAAAAGTCGGCAGTGGAATGTGATAAGCATATAGATTGTGGAACAGTACCACCGTCCCAGTAGTTTAATTGGACACAAAACACCATGCCGGAGACAGGGAGATTGCGGGTTCAAGTCCCGTCTGGATGCTGTTATTTTTTCCAAATCTGTATCATATTTCCAGTTCGCTTATTTTTCACTTCCCCTGCGGCACACATCATCTGCCTTAAAACAGGCAAACTTCGATATAAGGTACATTTCGATTTTCAAGTTGTACTTTATATCGGATTGTACCTTATATCGAATCATGAAACATTTTCAACAATAGAGCTTCAAATACTTCATTTTGTTGTCATTTGTCTACGTATAGTTTATTTTGGAAAAAGAATTCAACTATAAGTGTGAACCAACTTGTTTCAAGTACAATTTGAAACACATAATATTTTTGGCTTTCTAGAAGACCTTTAGCCGCGTGTGATAGTTTGTTTCCAAAACGTATGTCATTCAGAAAAAAACGAAAAGATTCGAGCCGTTAAGTTATTATCACTAATTTTTGTTCAACATTTATTTACATTTATACAGACTTTTTATTAAAACTGTTTCTTTTTTTTTTCCTTCTCGTTGTTATATATATTTTTAGACCGATTTATAAAAACCAAGAATATCTGCTTACGGGTTGACAACTTTTTCAATAATTTCCTCGTCCTTCAGGATTTCGGAATCTACATTTTCTTCATTGCATTTAAATATGACCGTTTGAACTAACTTTTTTTTACACATGAGGGTGGCCTAAAGTTGCACTTTGCACACTGGTTTAAAACGTGAAAAACGTGATCGTCAACCTTTTGTGTGTATTCGACAAAGTTTTTGTTTATCTTAATGAGAAACTTTTAATGCAAATAGATTTTTGATTAATCTGCCTAAAAGTGAAATGAAATTATTTTTTTTAATTACTTATCAAATCAAAGAGAAGTTTTTAGCAGAGTTGTGGGTAATCTTATGCAGAAAAACTTTGCTGAAGACGCTCTGTTTCTATCTCTTGAATATTGACCACATACAGGTTGTTTTATAGACACATTATTAAAACGTTTGAAAATTAAAAAAATACCAATCAACTTTTTCGGGTGTGATTCCAGAGGCCTACTATATTGTGAACATTTTTTTCATACTTGAGAAATACACCATTCTGCCGATCATACCTTAAGGCGTCGTACACAAATTACGTAACGCTAAAAATTTAGATTTCAGACACTCTCTCTCCCCCCTATGTAACGATAGGTAACGTTCGGCATGACTCCCCCCCTAAAATTACGTAACGCTGGTCAGCTTGACCCCCCTCCGATATTTACAATTTCGAGCAAACATCACAGTTACGTAACTGTCTCTACTACCCCCCCCCCTCCTCCCTGCGTAACAATAAGTAACGCGAATTCAACCACCCTACCCCCCTTCATTCGTTACGTAATTTGTGTACGACGCCTAAGCATATTTCCAACTTTTTCATAGGTTTCATAATATTTTTGATGAAAAAATGCACTTTTTTTAAACATTTCTAGCAATTTGAGTTTAAATAAAATTTTGTTTTTTTTTTAAATTTCAAACAAGTCTTCAGGGATCAAACTTTATGTTTTTTTTTATCAGCTCCTCCGTTAAACCACGCTATATCATGTTTTTTCAGCAACAATAAATTTTTCGGACGGGTTTTCAAACTTTCGCTGAATGTGGAGTATTTTATGGACACTCCCCAAATGATCAATAGTAACCAGAGACGTTGATAAGATAACCAATATATTATTTATAGAAGTTTCTATACCAATTTCGGAGTTATTTGTAACATAATAAAAATATGTACTGCGTAAACATAAAATTTTCCATCAGAATCTATCAGCAAGAGTATTAAAATCATTTATTACATTTATTTTTGTTTTTCAGAAGGCACTGAAAAAAAGCAAAGCCTTGGTGCTACATTCCGTATCGGAACTCGACCTTCTGTTTATTATACACAGACTTCGCAGCCAACTGTTAAGTGTACAGGACAATAGGACACCTGAAAAAATGACCAATAGCAAGAGATGGCGCTTTTTCAGTGGTAGTAAAATCAAAATTTCTCCGAGTTTTTTGCTCATTGACCGAGAATACAGATATCAAATGTCTTCTATACATTTTATTCTAACTTTCTGGTACTTACTTTCACTAAACGCAATCCATTTTTATCAAAACACATGTTTTTCCTATATATCTCCATTGTGCCTTACTACCCTTCGTCCATGAGCCCGTGGTATTGATTTTGACAACGGCTCAAAATTAGGGCGAGAGCCGTGTGGTTAAAAGCCGATGCACACAATACTCATTCAGATGGTTCAAGGTTGCAAAAAGTAAGTTATCTTTTAGAAATCTTCAGTGGTGGGCACCGCTAACCGAAAATTTAGCGACGCTAATCGCTAAGTCGCTAACCGGAAAATTAAGCTCGATAATCGCTAAACGCTAAACGCTAAACCCACATTAGCGGAAATTTCGCTAATCGCTAACTTTTTAATATGTAAATTGTTATATCGCTATACTTATTACTCGTGTTTTGTAAGATTTGGACCACTTCGATCTGTTTTGGTTAAACAAACGAAAACAATTACTTTTTAAAGCTATTTACAGTAAGAGGTTCACGAAACGGTATTCATATTTGATTTTGTAAAAACAAGAATAACAAAAGTTATTGAGCTTGCATTGAAAATAGATACTCTTAAGAATGATTTCATAAAAATTCAATTATTATCTGAATCGAAAAAGTAGAACCAAAGTTTTCATAATTTCAAGCGCATTGCAATTTACCAAAGTTCTTGGTGTGCCGAAAATTCAATCTAGACCTTGTGCTTGTTCTTCAAAATGCTCCTGTGGCTTGTACGATAACTGGAACTCCATTTTAGGGTAAAAAACTGACAAAAGTAACTTTCGCAGTAAAGTATGTTCATCTTTCGAAGCAATTTACGTACGCCATCAGCAATTCACGGTTTTCCTAAATATTTCTATTGTTGCTTCTCTACAAAATTTAGCGAATTAGCGATTAGCTTTTCGAAGGCTAAAATTTTAGCGACGCTAACAGTTTCGCTAACCAGCTCAAAAATTAGCGAAATCGCTAAATCGCTAACTGAATTTTAGCGTCGCTAATTAGCGAATTAGCGGAATGGTGCCCACCACTGGAAATCTTTATATAAATTTAAAATGCAATACGATAAGCGGAGTCACCAGTAATTGACTTCCGATAAGTTTAGGACTTTTAAGGGCTCAAATGGAAGCAATGAAATTTTGTTCTTGCTCTTTGCTATCAAGTTTTAACATTTCCATCTGACGATGAACCGCTTTAATACTCTTAGCCAAGCAACGACATCTAGTTCTGGTGTGAATAAAAAAATC
Source organism: Wyeomyia smithii (assembly GCF_029784165.1). NCBI lineage: Eukaryota > Metazoa > Arthropoda > Insecta > Diptera > Culicidae > Wyeomyia > Wyeomyia smithii. Next base: position 164,519,465 of record NC_073694.1, read on the forward strand.
GATAGTTTCAGCAATTTTTTAATAGATGGCAATACACAAACAGTTGCGCTCACTGGTGTGATTTATTAACAAAAATTAGCGGCGGTGTCCCATTGCGGGGCTAGCGCTACGATCCTACTGACACTATAACAGCAAAAACATCATTTCAAGAAGTCTGGGAACTCTGCCTGTAGTTGAACGACAGTTTTGGCAGCGCAGTCTGTCGAGTAAAAGTGGAACTGACGCATGCTAGTGTGTGTGCTGGCGATGCGAATGCAAGCCGAACGCACAGGTTGGACTACCACATACGCCCACTCTGTCTTCGCAGCGATGCAAACTTCCACCTTTGATAGATGGAGTGCGCTGTTTGATTTGACGCTTGTCATTTGTATGGGATCGATCCAAAGATGCCAGTCTTCTTGATATGATGTTTTTGATAACAGTCTCTCCCGAGCCAAGACTCGAACCTACGCGACTGGCTTGTTAGGCCAGCATCGTAGCTCGAGACCAGCTGGGAGAGAGGCACTAAAAATTCAATTTTCGTTCTAACTTTATCCCACATTTTTCTGAATTTTAAAAGCTTTTGCAAAGTTATCAGGCATCCGAAAATGTATGTTTTTGCAAAAAAATATTATGTTTTATATATTAAAATAAACAAGTTATATGCCATATTTTAATATTTCCAGGGGTAATTGCACATCAACCATCACCAAATCTCGCAATTCTTCACAAGTGACAGTTCCACTGTGAATTAAGATACAAACTTTCGTCTTTTAAAGTCTGTAGACAGCATCCTCGAATAATGTTTACTAGTACGGTTAGCTTGTGTTTTTAAACAAGAACTGGATGCACTAGAATGCATCTACGATAGCTAAATTCATCAGTGTTGTTTCAACTACGTCTTTGTTTTTTGAAGTAGAATACTTCTCTCAGGAAGTTCGGCTACATAGGGATGTGAAATGAAAATCTAAAACTGAAAATAGTGAGAAATATGTCCAATTTCAAATGCTAATAAATCGGTTAGTTTTCGATGGATTTCCTTCGTTTTTGCAGCAATCGATTTGAAAATCTACTAAGATTCCTACCAAATGCATGAAATTGCAATTTTATTTTTCGAACTATTGTACTATTGAAAATTCTTAAGCCTTGTCAAAACACAAAATTCGACCTCTGATTGGTTGTTATACGATTGCTTTCCCAAGCACGGTCGGCAGAGTTATGGGCCTAGTAAATTGGGAATGCATCATTTGGCCTATATAAGAGCTTCATCAGATAATAAACAGACATTTCATCGGATATTACATTGAAAAACAGGAATTAGAGGAACATAAATGAATATTTGAAGAGGTAATATTTTATCGTTTTGCGCTATAATCCAAAGTTAATTATCTTCATCTACATGCATACTCTGACTATTATTACGTGTTTGCGTTGCTTAGTGTTTGGCTACGGCTATGCAGAACGCAAATAACGGCGCGATGCTATTCGGCAAGACGAAATGTGTTGAAATGTATAGCTCTACTTCGCCTTAAAAAGAGCTGTACATTTCATCACGGTAAGGCGAATCGCATCGCGCCGTCATTCGCGTTCTGCATAACCGTAGCCTTTGTTCCGTTCCCGTTTGATGATGTCGTAGTAAATGTGCATATTACAATTTGGCAGCACTTCAACTTCTCATATGCACAAAATTTAAAAATATTCAATGAACTTCATTCAAAATATCAGACAAAAAGAAATTACAATACTGCCAATGAACGGTCAACGTTTATTTTCTAGAAAAAATGACTGACACGCAAGCAGCCGGGTTATCTTTCTTGTAAAAGTATTCTACTTCAACCTTGCGGTCGTTGCTTTGCATACAACCTTCCTGTGATTTTTGAAGTAGAATACTTCTCTCAGTAAGTTCGGATACATAGGGATGTGAAATGAAAATCCAAAACCGAAAAAAGTGAAAAATATGTCCAATTTCAAATGCTAATAAATCGATTAGTATTCGATGGATTTCCTTCGTTCTGGCAGCAATAGATTGGAAAATCTTCTAAGATTCTTCCCAAATGCAGATAATTGTAATTTTATTATTCAAACTATTGTACTATTGAGAATAGTCAAGCCTTGTCAAAACGAAAAATTCGGCCTCTGATTGATCGTTATATGATTGCTTCCCAAGCACGGTCGACAGAATCATAGACCTTGCCATTTGAAATGTACAATTTGGCTTATAAAAGAGCCTGCTTCACCCGAAGCCGCTCATTATAATTCTAGACTGCAACCAGTCCTCCCTTAGCAGCAGCAGTAGCAGTGCAGTGGATACAGCAGCAGTACCAGCATCGCTAGCAGCGGATAGCGGTCACAGCTCTGGTATGGCAACCAATAGTGCAGCGCGATTCGGCATCGATAGCAGGGCCAGCTGATGCAGGGCAGCGGATACCAATGGCAACGGGGATAGCGCAGCGGTTGCAGTTGGTCTCAGCATCAATCTTAGGGCCAGCTGATGCAGGGCAGTAGATACAAATGGCAGCGAATAGCGACCACAGCTGCGGCAACGGATATCACCATCGATAGCACCAGGGCCAGCTGATGCAGTGAGGCATTTTAATGAAATGCTGTCTCTGAGTGATAGCGGGCACACTAGTAATGCATCCAATGAAAAGAACGTTCTGGAAACCTAGCGAAATTTTGAGCAGAACGTTCTGGATACCTGGTGAAATTTGGAGCAGATATATATTTGGCTTCATCTCCGTGTATCAGAACGTACTGAATTATCTTTTCCTTCAGTCATGAGCACGACATCCGGAAAGCTTTTTTTATCAGCATAAAAATTAATTTTTCACATAACCAAAATTTAAAAATTATCAAGTCCAAATCATGACAGGCAACTTACTATATTATTGAAAATAATCAATCCTTGTTGAAGCGCAAAATTCGATTGATCTGATTGGTCGTTAATATGATTGCTTCCCAAGCACAGTCGACAGAAACATAGACCTTGCAATTTGAATGTGCTGTTTGTCTGTATAGGAGTAAGGATAGGAAATATCGATTAAAATGGCTATCGATAGTTATCAATGATTTCCTACCGCTATCGATAGCTTTTTCATCCCTATATAAGAGCCTGTTTCAGTCGAAGCCGCTTATAATAGTTCTAGACAGCGACAACAGCAGTCCTCCCTTAGCAACAGCAGTAGCAGTGCAGTGGATACCAGGCTGATAGCGGCCACAGCTGTGGCATAGCAATGGATAACGCACTAGTTGCAGCAAATCTCAACATCGATAGCAGCTGGGCCAGCTGTTGCAGGGACAGCGGATACCAATAGCAGCGTTTTTAGCGGCCAAAAAATTAGAATGGCTGCGGATAGCGTAGCAGTTGCAGTGGGTATCAGCATCGATAGCAGCTGATGAAGTGAGGCACTTTAGTGAAATGCAGTTTCTGTGCGATAGCGGGCGTAAATACCGTCAATGAAAAGTTGACTCATTTTGACAACACACCATGCTTTTCACTGTTTATTTTATCACAAAGAATATTTTATTCGCACTGTCAGTGATAACGCCAAGATATGATCGGTATCTTATTCGATATTGAACACCAAATGAAAAAATGACTGATACGCAAGCAGCCGGGTTATCTTTCTTGTAAAAGTATTCTGCTTCATCCTTGCGGTCGTGGCTTTGCACACAACCCTCCTGTTATTTTTCTTCTGTTTTCTGCTTGCGGGTAACTTTTGTTTTTCTTCAAATATCATTTATTTGACACGGCACAAATACAACTTAATGTTTAACGGCGCCAATTATATCTGATGACCTTAAATCTAAAAGCAAATTTTTTATTCTCGCTGCCGACTACGAGCTGAAATTAAGTCTAGCCTAAAACTAGCATGGATTTTTCAATTAGTGTTTTGTTGTTGAATGGTCGTCTGATGATCTTCGAATGGCCATGAATATGCAGCGTGTATGGTTTTGTTCTGCTGAGCCACGATGTCGTGAGCTGGGACAGTGGCTTGTAATCCTCGGGTCCTGGAGGTATTGTGCGGGATCTAGTCTCGAGGTACGATGCTGGCCTAACAAGCCAGTCGTCGTAGGTTCGGGTCTCGGCTCGGGAGAGACTGTTTGTGTCAGTAGGATCGTAGCACTAGCCCCGCAATGGTCCTATACACTAAATAGTCGGCCGCGAAGTCGGTGTATAAATAAACAGAAGGTCAAGTTCCGAATCGGAATGTAGCACCAAGACTTTGCTTTATTGTCATATTGTTGATATTCTAGCATTATTGACAGTTTTTGTCATTTTCGATATTTTTGACAGACTTACATTTATAACATTTTTTTACTCTGTGTAATTGACATTTTTGACAATGTTTAACTTTTCTAACATATTTGAAATTTTCCAGGCATGAAGCTTGTCAGCAGAATCGTAACGCTTGCCCTAAAATTGATCTGTTTACTAATAGTTGGCTACTAAATCTGTGTCCAATTAACAAAAAGGTCAATTGCCTAGCCTACAGAGGAATGACTCTGTTTCCTACACCAACCCATCTATCATTAGTCTTACGGCGAATGACACCCAGAATAATGAACTTTGGTCGTAAGACACTTCATATAAAAACAACCAAAAAAAAAGAAAGAAAAGTGTGGATGATATTTTTGTCCCATCATTGTTGGCTCCTGCCAGGACTTCTCCTTTTATTAGAAAATAACGAAAAAATCTTATGACCTCATCAGTCACAGTGCGGCACAATGTAGTGTAACAAATTTATCGCCTTCAAGCCAACTAGCGGTGAAAAGTACCGCCAACGGAAACTGCCCGATGCAAACACTTGGAAAATCACAAAGGCAGCAGGCATCAATGAAAATAAATGACCCGACTAAATCTTACTCATTAATATCTCCGCCCACAGTAGGGGCATCCTTTTCCGGCTATTTTCAGTACGAAAAGCTGTTGGTCCCCCATCATTAGCGACAAAAACTGAAAACAGTTCGCTCATGGAATGCTCATGAAGGCTGCTGCTTTTCCGATCTGGTGGAATCGACGGAAAAAGTCGCTTTTAAGTAGCACTCACTCCTCGACTAAGTTATTTACGAGCTAGCCCTCTTAGCAGTAGTGAACGTAACTGGAGCGTAGTTGCCAGGTGTCGTCTCAAGTCGTTCGAAATACGTAATATCAGCTTGTTTTATTTAATTTATTTTTACCAACCTAAAATATTCATTAAGTGGTTTGTCATCTTCGTTTCGTCAGAAAAGTCAGTCCAAACCGTCTAAACGGTTGATAATAGCCTCGTTAATGGACTGCTAGTTTCTTTTGATGTTGAATAAACAACCTTTCTTGGCGAAAAGACTCAAACAAGCAAACCGGAGTATTTCGTTCCGCCAGCGACACAATGAGACTACTCAAATGTAAATGTAAACATTTCTTCCAAGAATGGGTTTGCAATATCAACGCGCAAGACAAACAAACTGTGAATCAGAATATTATGCTTCATCATTTGAAATGCGAGCAAGGATGAGGGCCAAGCAGTCGGGCACTTGCCTTTTTTGCACTAAGACGAACAACTAGTCTCGTTACAGTGCATAAAGCTTATGTTTTCTTATTTATTTCTAAATTTTATCCTGCTAACGCTAGCGTCACCGAATGCGAAAAGCCCTACGGCAGGTCTAAAAAATGGTTTTGTCATATTTCATCTCGAGAGGGAAGACTGTGCGTATGTTTTGCGGATGCCAGCTTGCGAAGAAGACGTTTCACCGGAAAATTCCGTAGAAGTTGAAAAAGTTGAACAGAAATGTTGTTTGCCAATTCTGGCTTCTATTTGCCAAGGGTAAAAAAAACTTGAGCCGGCTCTTTCGATGGCTGCAGGGGGGTCAATTCGCAAGCCTATTGGCGAGCTCTCTTGGCACCCGATCCGGGCTATACGCTTACTAAACTTGACCCTTCGGTTATAGATTTTTACTTGAGCTCGAAAACACGAGAACATGTTTCGTTTTGCCACGAAACTGAGTTGACGTTTGCCGGTGCCAAAAAATGAAAAACAGTGTCCTCACGTTTCTGATCGTTCTCTTCTAGACATCGTGGAGCTGCGAATCATCCGTTTCACGGGCATTGAGTGTCAAGTTCACGTTCAATGCTGGCCAGCAGGGCCAGAGACAGAGGAAAATTCTCGTGTGGTTATACGTTTTTTCGGGAATTTCAGCTGAAACGTAATCTTTTAAGTTATGGTTCCGGTGTGTATACTCTGGTGGTATACTTGGTCCTTGAAAGGGAGGCCACTGGAATAATTAATCTTGTATGTGACATTTTTTATTGCATTGGCTGTGAAAGCTCTGGAAAATTTGAAAAGGAAAACAAAACAAGAGCGAGATAAAATGAGAAGAAAAGATTAAATCAGTCTTTAAAATTCGAACAAAATTAAGAAAAAATTTCGAACAAAACTTAAACCGTAGTTTGAGTATTAAAATAAAATGAGTCCGAAATTCTGATTCAATTCCAGCAAGGTCGAAATAAATTCGAACCTGAGAGGAAGCTTTGAAGTAGAATCGTTTGGTTTAAAATTAAATTCAAACACAGATTAAAGTTTTTCATGAGAGCTTGTCAATGATAATTTCCATCTCCACTGTAAACACACCTACTTCCTCAAAGGTCGAGTCTTTCAGTATATGTTTGGACGCACTGTATTTTTTCTAGTGGTTGGATCTGGAAAGTTTTGAGAAAAGTTTGTTGTAAAAAGAGAAGAAAAGTTCGCTACATATTTTTTCTATCTTTTAAAGAAGTCCTACTTGATGAAAGCCGTGGATCGAAAATTATTTTGAAGAGATTGTGGAACAAAATGATGGCTCAGGTTAATTAATTGAGTGTCCAAAATAAGATGTGTGGTATCCGAAGAAAAGTTCTTGATTTTATCACAGCCAAATCGGAATAATTGTTACCGTGTCTCACTCTATAGGTAACAGACAGACATACATTCGCATGTATAGATATGGAAAAAGATTTAAATGACGGAAACGAGAACTCCGATTACATATCTAAATCAGTAACAAAAACTGAACAGAAATGCTGATAGAGAAAAAGACAGTGAACAGGTTTCGAAACATTACAATGAAACTGGAGATTTCGCGTAGTCATTTCGATTCGAACAGTTTCATTTTCAGTTGATTCCTCGCGTCTACTGTCATCGAATCACGATGAACATTGCCATTAGCTGCTAAACAGATTGATCGCGGGTTTTTCTCCCGTCTGTTGTTCACCGAATCATTTCAAATGAAATTGATGACTGTTTTTATTGACGGAGAGACTTTTCCTTAAGCGTGTCGATTGAAATTAGCACCGCATCGCGTCGTTTGATGATAGTTTCCCAATACCGCAAGCCGCAGTTAGAATGGCAATGACCCCCAATAAATACGTCACGTGAGTTCCGATCAATATTTCGGAATTTTTCTTTGCTGTTAATCACAGGCATCCCGTTTAGGTTGTGAAACTGGTGTTTTCTCGCTCTTCCTTTTATATGCGTGAAGTACTTGGTAGCCCCCTGCCTTCGTAAGCGCTTATTGTCGTTTTTAATTGACAACCGTCAGGTGACAATGACGCTGTTACTCTTCGCTTTCGTTTGAAAACTATTTCTTCCCTTTACAAGCCCTTCAGCTGTCAAAATCAAAGCAAGAACCTTCGAGTAGTTTTCATGTGACTTACAAAAAGCTCGAAAACAATACAATACAATATGGCACGCTAGCCTATGGGGCTAATGTGGTCTCGATCAGCTCGTTTATTAGTGGAGAGAATTCGTTATCGATATTGTTTTTGGCACATTTTGCATGTGTAGGATAAGTACAACGATACACCGTGCCCCAGTGCTGTGTCGAGAAAGTTTTCAGCTCGAAAAGGTCCTCGACCTTATCGGGAATATCGGGAGCCCGATATCACAACCGTGTGGGGGACAAGGTTGTTAATACGATAGATTATCGTCGATAATCGTCATCGCCGTTACCGATAACGTATGGTATCGTTATTGACGATGACGATACCTTCTTCAAACATTAACGATATCGGCGATAACGATAATCACTAGACGTTATCAGCTCACTAACGCCTTATGCCAGTTTTGTCTGCTGTGGTAGTGAATTCGCTCTGACGGAGTTACGGTGCTGCCACCTTCAATTTGTTTACTCTGTGAGTGCAGAAGATAGGAATTTCTTCAAGAGTGAATGTGATAGCGAACATTTAAATATTTTGCCCTAAAATTCGCATACGGGCAGTTCAATGTGTGTGAAGGAGATGATTTAATTCCGTCAGAGCGAATGGTGTACGACTTGATCAAAGCAGGCACAAAGCAGGTGAGGAAACTTTTTTTTCACTTCGGAGGATTGGAGACGAAACATCATTAGGCAACAGGAAGAAACTTTTCCTTGTTTGTTTATGTTTCGCTTCTCTTCAGGAAAATAAATTTCTTAGTTTTGATTGTTTTAGCTTATGAGGCGCTTTTTGAAGCACAAATTCGAATAGTAAGGTATGTAGCATTCTCATATTTACATTTAAAATGCATCTAAATGATATACCTAATAAAGCAAATGATGGTTTGCAGTGGATGGTAATAAACAAACGTTATTGATTCGATACCGTCCAGTAGCTATCGTCATTGACAATGACGATAATGTCTGAAGACGTAAGCGTCATCGTCGATAACGATAACAGACGGTATCGTTACCGGCGTTTACGATAAATTATCGATTAACAACCTGAGAGCTAGCCGATCAACATCGCTAACCACAGAGCCACGGGGACCACAATAAAACAAATGCTTTTCAATTGAAAGCGACAGAGACCGCACATGCTGCTTTGAATAAGTTCCCTACTCTATAGCTATAATCAGCATTTAAATCACTATTTAATTATTCCAATACAACGGCAAAATAAAACACTGTGCGCTGGAAAGATGGGTTAAGATACAAATGGATTTTGGAAAAATGGTCGTTATATTATGACATACTTAGCTTTCAATCACCTTTAGCCGGTAAAAGGAATTCTATAACAGTTACTTCTGTACTTCATTTGACGGATAATGCTCACATTAAAATAGCATTTGAGTTTCTGACAAATAAAAACAAGGGGTGACATTGTGCAGCTCCATTCGTACTATTTTTGCTATTTTTGAGCATGTTACACACTACCAGTTTTGCTTCGAGCTCGAAAGAAGCTAACCCCCAAAATCGAAAAAAATACGAAAAATAAATCAAGACGTCCATCAGCAATTATTTATTTTTGGTCGAGTTACTCGGAACGAGAAGCACAAAAAGCCCAGCAAATCATTAGAATAATGAATGTATGATTACAAATCGAATAGCAATTAGTTTGAGTATCAACTTAACACGATTTCTTGGGAGCAATCACACATCAAATCATCGATCTGAGGCATAAGCCCAGCCAACTATCTTGTCTAACATTCGTACTGCCTTAACAACGTTGATAACTTCTTTCTGGTAATTCATGGAGCGCTGATGATCCGAAACGGTTGGTTCTGAATCTAGTGCTATTTTTGCAAGGTTTAGTTTTGATTATTCGAGTTCTTCGTTAGTTGCTGGCTGCTCGTCCAGTACCACGTTAACATAAACTTTGAAATAATTGAACCACAGACTAACAGACGTAACACTGGAACATAGCTTCATCGCCACAAAAAAACGTTCATTTGAAATTTTCAATCGAATAACAGTCATCGCGCGGAAACGTCGTCTGGAGCGTTGTCATGCAATATCATACATATTTTGTAGTTCCCCATTCGACACATGCAGTAACGCTGATGTCGAAATACATGCCGCAACGCGAACACGACAGCAGATGGTGCTAGTGTTATAACGTAAAGTACTGGAATCATCCAAACGATGATTTTATTGAAGATTAGTTCGACGTGTTATGTCTGTTTGTCTGTGATTGAACCTAAGACATAGTTGTGTAATTGCTTGTAGTTTTTTCAATTACTAATTTGACGTATTACGTTATCTTCAATAAAAATTGTAGAAATAAAAAAAATCCATACTTCATCAGCAATAGGGGATTGATAAAATCGATCTGTTTCAAGATATTAGAGCCGACCTTTTTGGTCACTTTCATTCATTCTTTTTACAGCTCCAACTTGTTCTTAAGCACCTTGAACGCTTTTCGAGCTTTGGCCTTCGTTATGACCCAAAATCTTTCCACCGGACGAATCTCTGTTGAATTGGCGGTTTTTGGTATAAAAACAACGCTGTCTTTGATTTTCTTCCTCTTCCAGCCCGCTGCTCGGTCGTCTGGGACTCCTTAAACGATTTTTTTCTTGTTTTGATGGCGTCTCAACAATCAATGAACCGATTGTTATGAAATTTTCACATGTAAATAATTCACTCCAAACTAGTTACACTCACACACTTATACACTGACGAAGGTTCCGAAATAAGAAATGCGGAAAAGATTTAATTCTTTGTTGTAGAGCAGATCGCTAAATCTAGGACACTGTATTACTGGTGTCATAAATTTAGGACGCTGTAGGATTGTAAACTGTTGAAAGTGTTGTGTTGTCACCACACCTCCTCCCATAAGAAAGAATGAAAACTATTCGAGGGCCGCCGCGTTCGCTTCGTGATTCCGCTATTGATTCAAACATAATCTTTTTAGTTTAGTCTTATGGACTTTCAAGATACATGTGTTTACTTCGTGTTTTATAACTGCGTTAGTACCGAGGTTGTTGTATGCTGTCATCTAATGCCGGTTCTTTGCCACAGCTGAGCTCGTTCACTAATACGATTACTGAATTAGGTAGCGAAATAACTCAACTGCACACGAAACCGACAGTCTAATTTTCACCGTCAGTCGCAAATGTTGGCCTGCAGTAGAATAACATAGGGCTTTGAAGCGACCTCGAGAAATAGATGCGGCCCTACGATTTTCGGAAAACTGCACTGTCGGTAGTTAGCGGACTCTGGATAACTTCGTCGTAGCACCCGCTACCAGTAACACCGAAGAAAAATTCTGGTTGTATATATCTAGAATTCGATCTGGTTTCTTTTCGGAAACAATGTTAACTATAGCGAAAGCGAATGCGTCGTTGTCAAACTTGTGTTAGCTCTTTAGGTTCGTGTCTTTTAAAATTATAGTTTATCCATCCCCAACGGCCAAGGCACTAAATCTAGAAACTTGGCCGGAGGGTACACTCTTTCGCGAGTTTGAGGATTACAAAACACAAAAATTTCGCACACCGCCAAAAACCAAAAAACAAACGACACCACTATTGCTATCCAAGGTTTCATCTCTAGTAACGCCCATGATGAGACTGAGCGGAATCCGGAACATTCCTCCACAATCTTACCGTTAGAGACATTGACGAATTACCCCAAAGGAACCACCCGCGTTGCCGTCTCGGATCTTTGCTGTGACCTCATAGTTCTTATGGTGTTCGGATAATTACGAGGTTTTTCGTTGCGATAGGAGCGTCGACAATAGTGGCAAATCTACTAGTGGTGGCGTTCTTGTGGCTGTGAATTCTATGTTTCAAGCAAAAACTTTAGAGGATGCCGCTTCTTTGAGCCTTGAACAGGTTTGGACAGCGATCAAATTGGGCGATCGTAAGTTGCTTCTCTGCGCTCTGCACCGAGTTAAGCGCATGAGCGTGATTGATTGCCAATCGGTCTTCTCAGTGCTGGAAATTGCAAAAGCAACAGACGAAGTTACGGTGTTCGGCGATTTTAATCTTCCCCGGATTTCATGGAAAGAATATCGAGGTGGGTTTTTCTATCTAGACTTGGATCATTCGAGTATCTATCCTAACGCTGCAATATTTATAACTCAGCAACTTACTTACTTACTTTTACTTACATTTATGGCGACAGATCGTTGAGATCCTATGCCGAATCCAGAATACGCCGCCACATAACTCGGTCTTGGGCTGCTCCTCTCCAGTCTTCCCTTACACCCGCTGCTCTGGCATCCTCGTCGACACCACACATCCAGCGCGTACGAGGTCTGCCTCGAAATCGCCAGCCTCTATCCGGTTCTCCGTCATCCGTGCTACGTGGCCAGCCCACTGTAACCTGCCGTGTTTCATAAGCTTAACAATAGCAGCGTGTTCGTATACTTCGCACAGTTCGTGATTCATGCGCCTGTACCACATCCCATTTTCTAGTTTGCCCGCAGGATTCTACGCTCGAAGATTCAAGCGCTCGTCGATCGGCCTCCTTCCATGCCACGATTCATGTCCGTAGAGCGCCACCAGAAGGATCAGAGTCATATAGAGCGCGAATTTCGTACGGATCTGTAGGCTACGGGACCTAAGCTAACTACGCGATTCGTAATCAGCCCTATTCACTGCCGCAATCCGTCCCTGCACTTTGCGACTCACCTGGTTGTCACATGTCACGAGAGTACCAAGGTAAACAAATTTGTCGACCACTTCGAAAGTATCCGCATCCATCGCTACCGCAGCACCAACACCCGCAGAACTACCACACTCTCTGCCAGCCACCATGTTTTTCGTTTTGATAGTGTTTATGGTGAGTCCAATTCTCGCAGCATCTCTTCTGAGAGCCGTAAAGGCCTCTCAACTGCTCTACGGCCAACGCCAATTATATCAATGTCGTCCGCAAAGCCTACAAGCATGTGAGACTTCGTGATGATGGTGCCGCTCCTCTGCACACCTGCCCTTCGTATTACACCTAATAAAGCTATGTTGAACAGCAAGTTCTAGAGCCCGTCAACTTGCTTCAGACCATATGAGCCGTTGCGGATCAGAGTGGTCTATGTGCCATCGAGCAAATTGTTCAGGAGAAGAAATTTTCGAAAAATATCTTAATAAAATTCTGTTCAACGGATTCTTTCAAACAAAATGTTCCAATATAAAGGTGATGAAGTGATTTAACATTGGGATACATAAAATTAACAGTTTCTTTGCGAAATCGGTGATTTTATCTCACCAATGTACATAGACCACTCTGACTTCTTATATATATTCACTGGAATCCTCGAATCGTTTCGGAACAGAGTGGTCTATGTACACAAACCTGGTAAATAACAAAGAAAATGACGGTAACTCGTAAAAAACTGGCTAGTGTCACATGTTATATGATACAGATAGCATGTCACATGTAAGATGTCACGTGTTACATTACATGTAACACAGAATATTACATATTACATAATATTTTACATGTTACATTTTTCGTGTAATATGTTACATAACGTGTAACGTGTAACATGTTACATATCACATAATTTGCTACAGCGCGTCACGTTTCACTTTATCGTTCGCCGCCTTAAAGTCAATAAACAGATGATGTGTCTGCAAGTTGTGTTCTCGAAACTTATCGTGGGTCTGTCTCAAGGTAAACATCTGGTCCATTGCAGATCATCCCACTCGAACACCGCATTGGTATTCTCCAACAAAGGAAAGTTATGCCCCAGCCTCGAAAATTACTACAGTCGAGTCTATATCCCTTCTTGTAGATAGGGCATATGAGTCCTTCCAACCAGTCCGTAGGTAGTTGTTCCTCAGACCATACCCTTAGGATAATCTGGTTAATTGCACTACACTGTCGTTTGTTCCCGACTTTGAAAAGTTCGACCGAGCATTCTTCAACTCGTCCAATGTTGCTGGCTCCACAGCTTGTCCGTCCTCAATTTCTTTCCTGTTCCCCTCGACGGCTCTCCTACCTTCCTCACCATTTAAGACCACTTCAAAATGTTGCTTCCAACGTCTGGCCACCCCCGATTTATCGGTAATCAGTTTCCTCCCCTGTCATTACACATGGCATGTATTGGCACAGTTCGGTTCTTGATTCCGTTAATCGTTCTATAGAATCTTCTCGTGTCGTGTAACACTCACTCAAATTAACCATATTATCAACTAGAACTCGCTCAGCTGGTGAGGTACAAAGCTGGCCTAACAAGATGTCGTTGGTTCGAGTCTTGGCTCGGGAGAGACTTTTAATGTCAGTAAAATCGTAGCGCTAGCCCCGCAATTGTCCTATACACTTAAACAGTTGACTACGAAGTCTGTGTATGAAAACCAGAAAGTTAAGTTCCGAATCGGAATTTGCTTTTACCAACTAGAACAACCGCATTTTACACCTCTGCTTCGTGAGCGTCCAGAACACGGTCCCATATCAGTGCGAGACGCCTGCTTCTTTAGCGAAAATAGTTCCCCATCACTCGGTTTTAGTTGTTACCTTAAACGCCGAATTAAAACCGTGATGTTGACTCAGAATCCGCTACCGTGACATACGACATCCACTTTGTCGACCACCAGAGCATTGCTGAGTTTTCTCCGAGGTCAACAGGTACGCTATTTTAGACTCCGTCCCGATAGCTGTGGCAAACGTTTGCGTCCCGACAGCCATGGCTAACGAAAGAACTTCGGTAATTGAAATCTATGCGAGAATCAACCATACATACAAAAGCGTAGTGAAACGATTCTTTCTCCGATATCAACGTGCTTTACAGCGGCAGCACAAGTCTCGTCCCAAGCTGAAGTTCGTCAATCAACAGCGACATGGTTTGTGGCATACCCTCCTCTATGACATTCAACGGTAAAAAGGCAACCACCCCGCAGGACATCTGTTAGCTTTTCTCCGAGAAATTCGCCAGTGTGTTCACCGATGAGACACTGAGCGATCATCCTGTTGAACGTGCCGCCAGTTATACCCCACGGTCCGGTAAAACTTTGAACACCTTTCACTCAGACGCGACGATGATTTCCAAGGCCTTCTGCTTACTCAAATCATCTCTAAGCCCGGGTCCTGATGACATTCAATCGACGTTTCCTAAAACGCATATTGAATACCTGGTATCTTCGCTTTTGCATATTTTCCAGCTATCTATAACTTTCGATGTCTTCCCGTCCTATTTATCGTAGCATCACCTCGCGTTGGGCTGTTTGCTCACTCACTGTAAAACTTTTATAAGCACTGACCAAAATGGATTCACAGTCGGTCGCTCCACCGCCACTAATTTGGTTTGTCTCACTTCTTACATCAGTGACTGTCTGGTAAAGCATGCCGAGACGCGTGTCATTTACACTGACTTGCTATTAGCGATTTTCAATCCTTTTATTTTGACGCTACGAATACCGCAGAGAAGTCACTGGGAACCGCTTATCTTCCTGCTCTATTTTAATGACGTGAACCTAGTTATTCAAGGACCACGGTTGTCTTAAGCGGATGACCTTATAATCTATCTTCAAGTTACACAATTGAAGACTGCCACGTCCTTCAATGTCAATTTTTGCCGATTAGTGCCATCAGAACCGTATTGATGTTAATTTTTTTAAAAGCTGGATTATTCCATTTTCGCGGGAAAATTATTACCTGAAATATTACAAATACTCTTTGCTAGGAACAGAAATCGAGAGCGTAAACCAAGTTAAACACTTGGGAATAATTTTAGATTCCCAGTTTTGGAGCCAGCTCTGCTGGCTTGAAAAGTCTCACATTTCGTTTGCTCTCGATAGATCAAATCGATGCATTGCGCATTATCTCGCTTTCAGTGGTGGGCACCATTCCGCTAATTCGCTAATTCGCTAATTAGCGACGCTAAAATTCAGTTAGCGATTTAGCGATTTCGCTAATTTTTGAGCTGGTTAGCGAAACTGTTAGCGTCGCTAAAATTTTGGCCTTCGAAACGCTAATCGCTAATTCGCTAAATTTTGTGGAGAAGCGACAATAGAAATATTTAGAAAAACTGTGAATTGCTGATGGCGTACGTAAATTGCTTCGAAAGAAGAACATACTTGACTGCGAAAGTTACTTTTGTCGGTTTTGAAGTAGAATACTTCTCTCAGTAAGTTCGGATACATAGGGATGTGAAATGAAAATCCAAAACCGAAAAAAGTGAAAAATATGTCCAATTTCAAATGCTAATAAATCGATTAGTATTCGATGGATTTCCTTCGTTCTGGCAGCAATAGATTGGAAAATCTTCTAAGATTCTTCCCAAATGCAGATAATTGTAATTTTATTATTCAAACTATTGTACTATTGAGAATAGTCAAGCCTTGTCAAAACGAAAAATTCGGCCTCTGATTGATCGTTATATGATTGCTTCCCAAGCACGGTCGACAGAATCATAGACCTTGCCATTTGAAATGTACAATTTGGCTTATAAAAGAGCCTGCTTCACCCGAAGCCGCTCATTATAATTCTAGACTGCAACCAGTCCTCCCTTAGCAGCAGCAGTAGCAGTGCAGTGGATACAGCAGCAGTACCAGCATCGCTAGCAGCGGATAGCGGTCACAGCTCTGGTATGGCAACCAATAGTGCAGCGCGATTCGGCATCGATAGCAGGGCCAGCTGATGCAGGGCAGCGGATACCAATGGCAACGGGGATAGCGCAGCGGTTGCAGTTGGTCTCAGCATCAATCTTAGGGCCAGCTGATGCAGGGCAGTAGATACAAATGGCAGCGAATAGCGACCACAGCTGCGGCAACGGATATCACCATCGATAGCACCAGGGCCAGCTGATGCAGTGAGGCATTTTAATGAAATGCTGTCTCTGAGTGATAGCGGGCACACTAGTAATGCATCCAATGAAAAGAACGTTCTGGAAACCTAGCGAAATTTTGAGCAGAACGTTCTGGATACCTGGTGAAATTTGGAGCAGATATATATTTGGCTTCATCTCCGTGTATCAGAACGTACTGAATTATCTTTTCCTTCAGTCATGAGCACGACATCCGGAAAGCTTTTTTTATCAGCATAAAAATTAATTTTTCACATAACCAAAATTTAAAAATTATCAAGTCCAAATCATGACAGGCAACTTACTATATTATTGAAAATAATCAATCCTTGTTGAAGCGCAAAATTCGATTGATCTGATTGGTCGTTAATATGATTGCTTCCCAAGCACAGTCGACAGAAACATAGACCTTGCAATTTGAATGTGCTGTTTGTCTGTATAGGAGTAAGGATAGGAAATATCGATTAAAATGGCTATCGATAGTTATCAATGATTTCCTACCGCTATCGATAGCTTTTTCATCCCTATATAAGAGCCTGTTTCAGTCGAAGCCGCTTATAATAGTTCTAGACAGCGACAACAGCAGTCCTCCCTTAGCAACAGCAGTAGCAGTGCAGTGGATACCAGGCTGATAGCGGCCACAGCTGTGGCATAGCAATGGATAACGCACTAGTTGCAGCAAATCTCAACATCGATAGCAGCTGGGCCAGCTGTTGCAGGGACAGCGGATACCAATAGCAGCGTTTTTAGCGGCCAAAAAATTAGAATGGCTGCGGATAGCGTAGCAGTTGCAGTGGGTATCAGCATCGATAGCAGCTGATGAAGTGAGGCACTTTAGTGAAATGCAGTTTCTGTGCGATAGCGGGCGTAAATACCGTCAATGAAAAGTTGACTCATTTTGACAACACACCATGCTTTTCACTGTTTATTTTATCACAAAGAATATTTTATTCGCACTGTCAGTGATAACGCCAAGATATGATCGGTATCTTATTCGATATTGAACACCAAATGAAAAAATGACTGATACGCAAGCAGCCGGGTTATCTTTCTTGTAAAAGTATTCTGCTTCATCCTTGCGGTCGTGGCTTTGCACACAACCCTCCTGTTATTTTTTTACCCTAGAATGGAGTTCCAGTTATCGTACAAGCCACAGGAGCATTGTGAAGAACAAGCATAAGGTCTAGATTGAATTTTTGGCACACCAAGAACTTTGGTAAATTGCAATGCGCTTGAAATTATGACATCTTTGGTTCTACTTTTTCGATTCAGATAATAATTGAATTTTCATGAAAACATTCCTAAGAGTATCTATTTTCAATACAAGCTAAATAACTTTTGTTATTCTTGTTTTTACAAAATCAAATATGAATACCGTTTCGTGAACCTCTTACTGTAAATAGCTTTAAAAAGTAATTGTTTTCGTTTGTTTAACCAAAACAGATCAAAGTGGTCCAAATCTTACAAAACATGAGCAATAAATATAGCGATATGACTATTTACATATTAAAAAGTTAGCGATTAGCGATTAGCGAAAGTTCCGCTAATGTGGGTTTAGCGTTTAGCGTTTAGCGATTATCGAGCTAAATTTTCCGGTTAGCGACTTAGCGATTAGCGTCGCTAAATTTTCGGTTAGCGGTGCCCACCACTGCTCGCTTTATATTAGAGTACTACTCGGTTGTCTGGACCCCTTATTACAACTACGGATGGGAAATATCGACTAATACCGCTGTCGATAATTATCGATAATTTCGTGGTTCTATAGATAACTATCGATGATTATCGATAGTTTGACAGCCAGAAGCAGATGCAGAAAAACAACAAAATGTTGCGTCTGTTGTGAACAGGAACAATATTTAAAAGTTTATTCGCGCACACCGTTCGCACTTATGCGAAATCTCGTTGTTGTCCGTACGACTTAGAGTGAACGAATATGATTATCCCTCAATTTTCCAACAATTTTATAGTGGATTTTATGTGAGAGCGAACAAGCATCGAAGTTTCTTTCAACACTTGCAAGGCCAATTTATGTATTTTTTCGGTTCTGGCATCATTGTGGAGTATGAAGGCCAATGCGAGGGAAATATCAATAATTATCGATAACGCTGAAAGCTTAGCGATTCTATCGATAGCCTGCACCTATCGATACTATGGATAATTATCGATAGGTTTCCCATCCCTATTTACAACATTGGCGTGGAAAGAATGGAGTTAGTTTAACGGCGCTTCTTGAGGTTTGCTTTTCGTAAACTGCCATGAACGGATTGCTTCCGTCTTCCAAGCTATGTGAGTCGTAGCTTATTAATACTTTTAGAACCTCTGTCTGTCCGTAAAAATATGGCCAGAGCATTGTTTACCACACACGTTTTTCCTCGTTGGTTTTAATTTATCTCGAAAGCTTCTTCGTCGGCGATATCGTTTATTATAATTTGACTAGTTCGAGTGTATTGCTGTTTCGTTATATGTATTGATACTCTAAAGTTTTTTTTTATTGCTAGCTTCGAGTTACACCATTGGGACACCTGCTTGCCTGTTGGTGAATAGACCAAACATTTAAATTATACTGAAATATGTTCAGATTATGTTAAAAAGGCTCAATAGAACGATTGCGAAAAAAGCTAACACTCACATCGTCTATTTTTTTGTATCTTTTTCCTTCCAGGCAATCCGGATACACCATCCATAATTCGTTGCGATAAACGGTCCGGAACTCGCAATCATCCTTCCGCAGTAAATCCTGTCACATAACGTCGGTTGGGTGTTTCTTCCTACATAAGAAGAAAAAAAAAACATCGAGACGAGAAAAAACACAACACAATAAGGTATGATTTACGAACAGATAAAGTCACCGTGCCGTACCCGTGCGCTGGCAATAAGACACCATTTTAATAAATCATCATTTCGTCTTTTATTCACTGCAGAATCGATTCGAAGTGAACATTGCAATCGACTGCACCGTCGCCGTCGCGTCAGCACAACTGGGAAGACAGCTCTACTCGAATCAGCAATATCCGGTTCATATTGCGCTCGTTTGACTCCCGGGAGGTACGATTCACAAAGGGTGGACGGGAAACCATAACGCCGTAGTGGCAAACCCAGTAGAATCAATCCGTTGATGCGGTGCTAAAGCTGGAGGTACATCAACGTTATCTTCATCATCCGCAGTGGCAGGCGCCCAATCGCGATCGTTTGGCTCAACCGCCCCGGAGGACCGACCGCAAAACTCTCAAGTGGAAAATCAACTGAGTGTAAAAGCACGCGTTTTTCACAAACGCATTTTGTGGTTTGCGTGTTCATCCCTAGTCTAGTTCAACAGATAAAAGCATCAGCTTTCTCTTCTCACTGGCAGGAACATTTGAATGAGCCACGGCGGGAACGGTGAAACGCTTTTATCCGCTCTCGAATGGTGAACGAGTGGATAATGAAACCATAATTTAATAAAAAAAGAAACAGCCAGCAATTCGACACCCACTGTGTGAGCCACATTATTGGTGCTTACACAGAATTATTAAGGGTAAGACTTCCGGAACCGAGCGTGACGAGCGAGCAAACCTTACACAAACAGCAAACATCTGGCACACGTGTAGAAAAGGCTGACCCCACTTGAATGGGAAAAATCAAAGTGCTTTCTGATTGAACAGGGAAAAAGGAGAAGAAGACGAACAAAAAACAATCTGCTTGTTATATTGTGGTCTAAACAAGCGCAAATTCCGCTTTTTTTCTGGATTGCTGAATAAATATCGGGAGTTGGGTGAAGTATGATTTCATCCAGAGTCTTGTTACTAGCGCAACTTGGTATACGACGCAGTTACAACAAATGAAGCAAATCGAGCTTCCAGCAGCAGGTGGAAATCGTGCTTTGCTGTTAAAAATATACTGCATTTTAATTCTAATTTTCTTCCGCTTCATTCGATTCCAATCGTGCGACTGAATTGTGAGAGCTAGTGAAGCCTCATTACGGGTGTATTCCCCCGAAAGGGTTAGGAATGGGGGCGCAGTAGGAGCCCCGGTTTTTTGCCTTTATGTATGGATCCAACAGTTTTACCACTGTTGTCGACCTTGGTAGCACCGCCGTCGGTACAGTCGAACGTCGTTGTCGCATCGGGGGCACTCGTTGTAGCAGCTGCGGCAGCAGCGGGCAATGCAACCGGTGCGACGGTTGCAGCCATACTCAACGCCACCGTGTCATCCGGCTTGCTGGAATACCTTCTTAACGGCAGCTCCATTCACGCATCACTGCCAGTTCTTGCGGATAACCAAGCGCCAGCACAGCTCACATCATCAACCAGCTCTCTAACCGAAACTAGCAGCGAGAGTTCCGCCATCAAATCCAGCCTTAATGTTTTAACCTTCCAGACAATCATCATCAGCACCATTCTACTAGCCGTAATCATCGGGACAATCATAGGCAACGTACTGGTTTGTGTAGCAGTCTGTCTGGTGCGTAAACTACGACGACCCTGTAACTACCTTCTAGTGTCATTAGCAATATCCGATCTGTGCGTGGCATTGCTAGTGATGCCAACCGCGCTGTTGTACGAAGTGCTCGAAGAATGGAAATTTGGGCACGTGTTCTGCGACATTTGGGTGTCGTTCGATGTGCTCTCCTGCACTGCGTCAATCTTGAACCTGTGTGCCATCTCAGTTGACCGTTATTGGGCCATCACCAAGCCACTCGAGTACGGCGTTAAGCGTACACCTCGGCGGATGATTGCCCTGATCGTGCTAGTCTGGCTCGTAGCAGCCTGTATATCGCTCCCACCACTCTTAATCTTAGGCAATGAACACATGACCAACGGCCATCCATCCTGTTCGGTGTGCCAGAACTTCTTCTACCAAATCTACGCAACTCTCGGTTCCTTTTACATCCCGCTGGCGGTGATGCTGTTCGTCTACTTCCAGATCTTCCGAGCAGCGCGCCGAATAGTGAACGAAGAAAAACGAGCGCAGACACGTCTGGACACGGTCGTCAACGGAAGTGCGACACCGGAGAAAAAACTAGGACCCTGCAAAAGTGTCCTGGTCAATGCACCGCACCATCACAAGCGGCTTCGCTTCCAGCTGGCCAAAGAGCGCAAAGCATCGACAACCCTCGGTATCATCATGTCAGCCTTTACCATTTGCTGGCTGCCATTCTTTATCCTCGCACTAGTCCGACCGTTTCTCGGGGACGACCATCCGACGCTATCGTCAGTGTTTCTGTGGCTTGGTTACGCCAACTCGCTGCTGAATCCCATCATTTATGCCACGCTGAACCGAGACTTCCGGAAGCCCTTCCAGGAGATCCTGTACTTCCGCTGTTCCAGCCTGAACAACATGATGCGGGAGGACTTTTACCATAGCCAGTATGGCGAACCGGGTTCGCAGCGCCTGGTCATCACGAACGATGGCGGGGCGCGGGAAAGTTTCCTATGAAGCTAGGCTAGTAAGAGCGATTAGTAAGAAAAAAAACAGTAGTTGTCGAAGCCGACCGGCGGCATCCGTCGGGCGCTCGGGTTTAGGTGTCGTTAGTAGTAGTATTATCTGTAATAACAGTTAGGCGGTGCTTCTATTCGGTGAGAACAGGAACCTTCCAGAGCGGCTGGTTGATAGGGGTGGACGGTGGTGGAAAGGGGAATCACTACTTCCGAGCCAACGCTCAAATGAAATTGCAGTTATCTATCGAATTCAGGAGTTGGTAAGTCGTGCGTCGTAATTTTGCTTTCATTGGCGTGATTTCACTGCGAGGCTCAGTGTTAAAAACGCACTCAAGTCTCCTAAAACACGATTATTACAGTTCATAAAAAACTGTTTAGGGTTGTAGAAGACACATGTTCAAAATTTATGTTCTTGAAAACTCTGTCAATTCTTCACTTCCCAATGTTATTCTAGGAATCTCTCGCCATTTCCGGTGTACATTATTAATACCTACATGAATGCTTAAAGTATACTCTAAGAATGTCATTTTCCGCAACATTGATAATATTTTTTTCGACATATCTAACATTTTTGTGAATTCATTGCTGATCGATTTCACAGAGAACGCATTACCTATCTATCTTCAATATGGATATTTTCGAGACCAAGAATGTCCATAGAGATAATCGACCCTAAACGCCAATTTGAAATCCAAGATGGCGACCTCATGTATCAGCGAAATAGAAATATGCCAAATATATGCAGGTTTCTCGAGTCGGGTGATGCCCACAGCCTGGAAGCAAAGATGACTAGAACAAGATACCTGACTCTTGCAGAATTCATCTAACATGATTGTCGCTGCACGTGAGCAAAAGTCGAACTAATTTATACACTGTCAATATGATGTGTACTTAACGTCAAAATCAGCTGACGACAAGGCCAAGACATGACTGCTGAAAGATGAAACAATTTTTTTCAGTATCCATGTGGACTAGGGTGGGTCGATTTAAAAATCGCTTAGGCACATATGATTTAAGGATTTTAGGGATCAAAATAAGATACTTTTCTCAAGAAACCATACCTCTAAAATGAATTCTGATGTCCCTTGTACTAACGTGTAGGTACCCAAAAGGTCGAATTTCGAAAAATCCTGTTTTGACCCATTTAGAGTGCCCCAATCGAGTCCAAATGTATGACCAACCCCCCCTAACTTTGGAGGGCCGACCCACCCATGCTAGTGTTACCCCCCTGGAACCCCCCTAGGGGGTCTCTCATACAAAAATATCAAAAAATATAAAAAAATCACCATTTTTGGCACTTTATATGACAAAAATCAGTGAAATGGCTATTATTTTTCCGCACAAATGAAGTTTCTAGGAAAAAAATGTTTTTTTTTGTTTTTGGATTTTTGTTTTCTCTTTAAAAATTTATTCGATCAGAACATAGGAAAGAAACTAAAAAATTATTGTTTGAAATCTTTTTTGGTTTCAACACTGGGCAATTTCTCACGGCTCTCTAATGTCGCCTCCATAACAGCCTCTACATTTTCCGATATTACTCGTTTGGAAACGCTAGCTAGCAGTTGAACGTGTTGTTCCGTTCCTTGTATATGTAATGGAATATGCGGATCAGTAAATGGTGAATCATCTTCATTTAAATATGCTATCAATGTTTCATACGGAATGATTCGCGTGAATGGTGGTTCAAATACGTTATTTTTATCAGTCAAATCGATCATTTTCGTGTAATCGAAGCAATGGAAGTTTATATCTGGTTTTTTATATTCTCTAAGTTCCGATGGGTCTTCAACATTGTCTCGATATCGTAAAATTTTCTTGATAGCAGAGTCGCGCACCTCTTTCCTATCATCAAACAACATTGATAGCAAGATATTTTCCGAATGTGCAAAATATGGATTATTTTTAATTACATGATTGAAGTGTAGAAGGCAAACAAACCAATGCAATGGTCTATTTAGCAGCAATTCGAATCTTCGTATAATTCCACCGTGTGTGCCAGTGTTTGTTGGCTCACCGTCAGTGCATATGCCAATCAATGCATCCAGAGATATGTTTTTATCGTTGAAAAATTCATTCAATTTTGTTGTTTTGTATTCAGCAATTCCTCTACCAGTCTTGCGTAACCAATCAATCGAGAATTCGGTTCTCTCAAAATAACAAGGTGAGGTTCTTTTACCATCCTACTATGATACTTACCATCATTTTTTTCTCTCGTATAAGTATCATCTTTTCTGCCGTCGAATGAAAACGCTATTAAACTGGAATCATCAAACCTTTTGCGGAGCACTATTCGTCTGCATTTCTCTCTTTCTCTACGAACTTTCGATTTATCCATGATGAGAGGTTCGCCATGCTGATCTTTTATTTCAAAATCTTTGAAAAGACTGGTGACCAATGCTGACGCTACTCTATCAGACACACCAAATCTGTCACACATCAAGGCAAAGTTAAAACAATCGTATCTTTCTGTGTATTGTGAACTTGTGCTTCTATTCATAACATCTTCATCAACCGTCATCGGTACGTCTACGTATGTTGTATCATCGGGATCTTCGTATGTTGGCATTGTTGGCATTGATGACGATGTCCCTTGCTCTTCAATTTCCATCAGAAATGCATCAATTGTTAGTCTTCTCTGTTTATGTTGATCGTGCATAAACTCTTTGAGGCGTTCTGGAACCAAACCGCAGTTACATTGAGCTGCCGTCAAATCGCATTTACATGCTCCAATATAAAAAATTTCGTTCAGAGTACCGGTAAACACTAAAAGGTCTCTATTGGTCTTCTTAATTTCGGCTTGGTATTTGTCAACCAATCTAATCAACATATTTTTTGAAATTATTTCCATACCAAGTTTTTCCCAAATTCCAACCAACCTATCTGTTACGTGATTAGAGAATTGTTTATAAGAAAACTTTTTTTGTTCTGTTTTTGCACGTTCGCTTAAGTAAAAATAATATCTCAAGATATCCAGATCGGTTGGTAAATTAATATCATCCAAATCAGAAGACACACCAAAAACAGCAACATCATGCTTGGGTATATGACTCATTGGGTTTTCGATAGCTGATGATGTTGTTGCTATTTCATCTTGCGGGTTCATTGTAAACTAAAAAAAATATATTTTGACTTTAACAATTTTCACTTTCACTTTCAGGTTTTTATTTTAGGTGTTGACTTTTTGGCGGACGATGTAGAATGATTTATGTTGACGTTTCTATCCTATACGAAACCAACACTAGTTCTACACAGAGTGAATAGATAGAGTGACGCAGAGAGAAATTCAGTCAAAACAGCAACACGGTTTTTTATGTATCCACCAAAATATTTTTCTGGCAGCCCCTTTTTGCTCAAGTTCCAGTTGACTTCAACGGAGTGTTGTTATTGTCAGAGTGAAAAGATAGTTATTGTATTTAAATTTAAAACAAGTTCGTTTGATAAAGTTTGATAGAGATAGATAAAATGAAGTGCGTTTTGTGTAATAACAAAACACAGTGATGAATGTGAGTTTTTTTCGGTTCCCGAAGAATCCGATTGTGAGGAAACAGTGGATGGATTTTTGTTGCCTCCCAGCAGACTATTTCATTGACGAAAACACCCGACTTTGCAGTGTTCGTTTGGTTTTTCTGGTTTCAGACTCTGCGTCACTCTATTTATTCACTCTGGTTCTACAGTGTGCGTGGGAACAGTGGAAACGGAGAGTCCGTGCGTGGTAGCCGTTGTGGTAGCATACCAGCGGTGCTCGCCTGACTGGTCGAAATAAATATATTACATATGATGTAACAGAGTGATATACGATTTTATGTTCAAAAGGACGCCAACTGCAAACGCCATCTGCAATGAGAATGGCTCAGAAATATGTGTAATTGTGTATGTATGCGCTGAACACTCAGGATCGAATCCCATGCGAAGCAGGAGAAAACAAAAATCCAAAAACAAAAAAAAACATTTTTTTCCTAGAAACTTCATTTGTGCGGAAAAATAATAGCCATTTCACTGATTTTTGTCATATAAAGTGCCAAAAATGGTGATTTTTTGATTGGGGTAGCACTAGCATGGGTGGGTCGGCCCTCCAAAGTTAGGGGTTAGGGGTCGGTCATACATTTGGACTCGATTGGGGCACTCTAAATGGGTCAAAACAGGATTTTTTGAAATTCGACCTTTTGGGTACCTACACGTTAGTACAAGGGACATCAGAATTCATTTTAGAGGTATGGTTTTTTGAGCAAAGTATCTTATTTGATCCCTAGAATCCGAAAATCATATGTGCCTAAGCAATTTTTTATTCCCCTACAAATCGAACCGCCCTAATGTGGACGGTGCTGCCATCCGAAAAATGATAATAACGTGTACGAATGTTTAGTTCTCAAACATGGAACTTTCCGGAAGAATCAAGAACTACACTGAGTTCTGTTTTTACGCGATTTCCTTGAAATTACGCGATGTGTGACATGGGAAATATTGTTTATGAGCCAATATGTAACACACACACAAACATACACACACATACACATACATAGACATACATACACACATACACACATACACACACACTCACCACCTAGCGAAAGGTTTTGTAACGACGCGATTTTTTTACGCGATTTGCTCCAAATTACGCAATTTTTTGTACGCGACTTGTTCGAAATTACGCGATTTTTTTTACGCGATTCTTTTTTTGCGCGCCCGTATCAATCGTGTAAAAAGAGAATCCAGTGTATCGACACGTCATTTAAAATTAAGCGTACCATAAGAACTTTCTGATAACCGCTATGAGTACGCTCTACAGCCAAGTTTTCCACTCTTGCCGAGGTTAATAAAGCAAAAATCGGGTGCCCCGGTGAATCTGACCATATGCACAATGGTTCTGAAACCTGGTTTGCGACATATCAAGCTTTTAGTTTTGGTTAGCCAACAAAGTAAGTAAGAAAGTTTTGGTAGAATGAGACCTGTAAATAAATATAACCCCTCAATGTAAACCCCCACTCTGACAGTCAACTTCACACTTTTCTATCGTACTTTGAAGTGCAAAAAAATATGGCAATAGCATTTAGTGCAAAAATTGATATCATTAATCTGCATGTTATCCTTAACGATGAGCTAACCAAACTGCTACACCTTTTTCATATACAATCTTGAACAGCTCAACGATCGATGACGAACTATGCACGATAAATCGGTTTTGCTCATTGTGACAACTTTATGAGAATTCAAGTCATCAGATGGCCGCACTAACCGTTGGGAATCGGTCGTGTTCAAAATGTATGAAAAATATGGAAGTTAGGTATCTTGTTCTAGTTATCTTTGCTGGAAGTCGACCCATGGATCCATTTGGCAATTCGAAATGACTAAAAGAGCTGTTAAGTTTAGGAAATGGTTCTCAATTTTGAATCCTGTTATGCGGTACAACCTAAGCCAAGACACGACAGCTGGCTTCTTATTTTTCTTTTCGTAACGGCCGTCATCCCCGTCGAATTTTTTTTTAACGTTCCATACCGTTGATGCCAGAATGATTATTTTCAACAACTTCTGCAGGTCAATGAAAATTAAACAAATTAAAATTGCAATATATAGGCGAATTATACTCAATTCTTATTTATTATTTTATGTTCAATAAAGCATACTTCTATTATCAAATTTTTTCTTCCTAAGTTTCTTGGTACCCAAATTTTTTCTTTCTAAGTTTCTTGGACTTCAACCGAAATAGTAATAAACGATTTATCAATGCATTTTTAAAGTTATAACAGTGAAATACATTACTCGGTAATATCATGTACCTTGCATACCTTTGCAGCATTATTTATGAACAATTATAATAGCTAAATTATGACTCTCCAGCATCACTGCTTTACAGTGAATAGTAACCTCGTTGTATTTTCTACGTGACGATTGCGTAATCGAATTCAGCCAATCAGCAGCCGGTTCAAATTGGTTGAACGTAACGGTGACCAGCTGTCACGTCTTGTCTTAGGGTACAATGTTAACGGAAGGGTTGCCATGTTCACTGCTATTACCACAAAAAGGGTAACCAACTTTGATCAGATTGAAATTTTGCACAGATGTCCCTATGAGTTAAAGATGTCATTTTGTGCTATTAATTATTTTTTGACGTAGGATTACGTATTACGGCAAAATAGGGGTGCAAATTGAAAAACGCGTCATGAAAATTCAGTCAATTCAGTCAATTTGATTCATATTCCAGCACAAAGTTCTATGTGCTAACGAGAAATCTATCTTTAGGAGTTTTTCGTGAGCTGAGTGATATAAATATTTTTAAAGCCTAAGCGATTCGTTTTATCGGTATAGTGTCTTCGGTAAAATTGTAGATTATATTTTATTTTTTTTCATTAAAGCAAACAGTAATTAGGGAAATGAAAAATAAGCAAGCTTAAAATATGATAAAACTTGGAAAAATATACCGCATCTAGATGGAATTTGAAGCCGCAATCTTCTTGTGTCCGGCATGGTGTTTTATCCAGATGAACGGTATAATTTTGTCCTACACTGTACAAAAAATTTGAAAATAAATTGTTTGGAAAATTTCATTTAAAATAATTTCAAGCTCAAACAACTATTAATGTTGAGCTCGTATTGTGTACTGTTTTTTAAGAGATATAGATCTTGAATAAAAAATATCCTTTTTTTTCTTATTTTTCCATGATAAGATAATTTCCAATGTTTAATTAACCTTAAACAGTTTTTATAGATTATTTTTTTAACAAAATTGTGAGATGCTTAATTCCTAATTTTCTTTTTGATTTGTTTCTGATGAAAAAGACTAAATTAAAATCGACAACTTTGCCGAAGACATCACACCGATCAAACAAACCGTGTTGGTTCTAAAAACATTTGTAGTCATCAAAACAAATAAGTTTTAGTTCGGAACTCAGTCGGTAGTGATGCTGCAAAATACAACTGTAAAAAAAGTTTTTTTGTTGAAGACTTTTTTAGTCTAACGTTTAACGTATAAAGTTTCATGTTAGACTGGTTCCTAAAATTAGATTTTTTAAATATCTTAGAGAGCTGTTTAGCTGGGTACCTGCTTTATAGTGCTGAGAAGGATGCAGAGTCGTGTGATCAGATGGCAGGCGATCAGCGACAGATTGTGTTTGTTGAGAATAAAAGGCCGGTTTTACTACTACACTATCCCAAATGAACACTGCCCTCTCGAAGAAAGACCCGATGCAGAAGCATTCTATGCACAGCTGGAGAAACTCTACGATAGCTGCTCGCGTAGAGACATCCAGATCGTCGGACATGAACACTCAGATCGGCAGGGAAGACATGTACAAACCGGTGATCGGCCCGCACAGCCTGCACACCGCACACACACGGTGTCGAAATTTCGATTATTATCGAATTTTCATGTACCTCTAATTTTTTTTCGCAAAAATGTTGCCAACTGGATAAAAATCATGGACCGGGAAGTTGAAAAACATTTCGTCGACGGTTTTTTGAAAAACTTGGATTTTAATTTTTTCAGCGCAAATCTACAAAAAAAAATTCCCTCTAACTTCACTAATGTCAGTCATATTAACATAGTCAGCAACCAGTGCATTTGAGGGTAGTGCAGTGTCATTTAATTTCAAAAATTTAACAATTAAGTCAGTTATTTTACCACAGACAAACAGACGTACCACTCCTTACAAAATTCTAAAAAACTGTGGTTCCGATTGTTTTGTGCGACACGTCCTAGACATATTCCGCAAATGATAAACTTTCAGCCTTTCTGCTGTTTCTGGCAGCTCGGCACGCAACTGTCTACTGAGTTCAAAGGTAAAAGGGCTGATGTGCACCACCGCTGCGGCGGGAATATTCCGCGTAATTGAAACTCATTTGAATTGACCGTTATTTCCATGATCCATGAATATAAATCTCGATTGCTAACGAATTTTTATGTTTTATGTTTTTTTTTTCGCATAAATGTTGCCAACTGGATAAGAATCAAGGATCGGAAAGTTGAAAAATATTTCATCGGCGATTTTTTTGAAAAATTAAATTTATTTATTTAAAAGACGTTCAGCGCAAAAAAGTTAAGATGTAATAATTTTTGTGGGATGCAGGAAAAACGTACGGGAATCCAGCAAACCTGTCTTTATGTTTGTCTTTATGTTTTCGTAGAGAAAATTTCCTTAATGTTTAATCTTTGTCGGATTAGGTAAACAAATTCATTATAAAACAATTTTCCTTTGAAAAATTCAAAGTTATTTATATTTAAGTATCTTTATTGGAGTCGTGGACGTGCATATCTCGATGCTTCAGACCTTGTTCGAAAAGGTGCGTCAGCAATAAGTAATTTGACAATAATTAGATCACATTCGACTTAACTTTGGACTTTCAGTACACCCCCAGATAACAACTTCCGCACAAAACTCTAGGATACTTTTTATCATTTTCGTTATACATAGGCAGAAAGTGAGAAAAGAGTATTTTCTTCCACTGCTCGCCTATTCTCTTCGTAGATTTAATTTTTTTGAAGCACAAGGCGCAAACCAAATTTTTACACTTCTCGTGGTCTAGCTTCATGGTTTATTTGTAAAATTTTCGAAATGAAGTGACATTGCATTATCCTCAAATGCATTGGTTGCTGTGATTTTCTATGGTTAAATCACAGACAAACAGAGGTACCTTGAAATTTATATTCATGGATCAAAATAACGGTCAATTCAAATGAGTTTCAATAACGCGGAATATTCCTGCCGCAGCGGTGATGCACATCAGCCCTTCTACCTTTGAACTCAGTAGACAGTCGCGTGCCGTGCTGCCAGAAACAGCAGAATGGCTGAAAGTTTATCATTTGCGGAATATGTCTAGGACGTGTCGCACAAAATAATCGGAACCACAGTTTTTTAGAATTTTGTATGGAGTGGTACGTCTGTTTGTCTGTGGTAAAATGACTGACTTAATTGTTAATTTTTTTGAAATTAAATGACACTGCACTACCCTCAAATTCATTCATTTGAGGGTTGCTGACTATGTTAATATGACTGATATTAGTGAAGTTAGAGGGAATTATTTTTGTAGATTTGCGCTGAAAAATTGAAATTCCAAATTTTTCAAAAAATCGCCGATGAAATATTTTTTAACTTCCCGATCCTTGATTCTTATCCAGTTGGCAACATTTTTGCGAAAAAAAATCAAAGGTACATGAAAATTCGATAATAATCGAAATTTTGACACCGTGCACACACGAACGACAACGACGCGCCAACTTTACGGCTTCTCGAGGACTGGCAGTTTCCCCAAAAGGTCATCCACAAAACCACCTGGAGATCACCTAACCAATGTACAGCAAACCAAATTGACCATGTTCTCATCGACGGCCGGTTTTTCTCAGACATTACAAACGTACGCACCAATCGCGGTGCGGATATTGGCTCGAACCAGTACCTAGTTGCGGTAACTTTACGCTCAAAACTGTTGGTACGTAGTATAGTACGACATCGCCGAAACCCGCGGCTCTACATCAAGCAGCTCCGAATCCCCTTGACTGCGGAGGAATAAGCGCAACAGCTCGAAGCTGTACTACCCAAGGCGAAGGGGCTTACTGTATCGCCTCTCGAGGACGGCTGGTGCAGCATTAGCACAGCTCTCGGGAAGACCGCAACAGCGACATTAGAAGCAGAAACACCGAGTAGCAGAAAAGACTGGTATGACAGAGAGTGTAAGGCAGCGGTGAGTGAGAAGAACCGGGCCTGGGCGATATACCTGGGTAGGTCAACGAGAAAGAACAAGTTTAATTACAAACGGGCTTGGAACGATATGACCACGATTCTCAGACGAAGGAAGCGCCAGCAAGAGGATCGTGGAAATGAGGAGCTGGAGCAGCTGTGCCAGTGATACGCGGGAGTTCTATGAAAAGGTAATCCTCGCATCCTAATGAGAAGGTAATCTGGCAGAGGCTATGTGCCTCAAACCGACATATGCAACAACGCGGATGGTAATCTCCTCACGAATGCCAGCGAGATGGTCGACAGGAAGAAGGAGTACTTCCATGGACACCTAAATGGCGATACAGTAAACAGAAGCGGACCAGAAACTGACCTAAGAACACCCGTAGTAGATGACCGAGCATCCGCCCTTGATGTTCATAAAGTTCTTCCTGAGATCTGGAAACAACAAAAAACCGCAGGCAATGACGGACTGCCGAGCGCGCTCTTTAAACATGGGAGAGAGGTGCTGGTTAGAGCGCTGCAATGGGTCATTTCCAGGATTTGGGAGGAGGAAAAACTGTTGAAACTGTCGAGTAAATGGAGGAAGTCGTCTGCCCCATGTACAAGAAGGGCGAAGGCTGGAGTGTCGCAAACAATGGCGGTATCTCGCTTATCAATGCCGCCAAAAATAAACTCTCACAGATCCTGTTTTGTCGCCTATCATTTTTAACTAGGAGGTTCGTGGTCAAGTACCATCGGAGCCCGTGCCATCACGGACCAGATCTTCTCGATCTGATAGATCTTACAGGAATGTCGCTAGTACATCGTGTCCACACATCACATCTTCATCAACTTCACAACGGCCTATGATATAGTCGATCGAGAACAGCTATGGCAGATCATGCACGACAACGGGTTTCCGGATAAACTGACTCGACTGATCAAGGTCACAATGGCGCAATTGATGTGCCACGTGCGTGTACCGGTGTTTCGGGGATACTCTCGAATCCCTTTGAATCGCGCAGAGGGTTAAGAAAAGGAGATAGACTTTCCTGTTTGCTGTTTACATCGCCCATGAGGGCGTGATCCGAAGGTCAGGCATCGACACGAGGGGCACGATTTTCAAAAGGTGTGTTCATATTTTTCTGGGCTTGACATCATAATACGTAACTTTGCGACGGCGGTGGAAACTTACGCCCGACTAAAAACTTAAGCCGGACGAATCAGACTGCAATAAATGCGCCAAAAATACATGCCAGCGAGAGGCTCCGAAGAGGAAAAATATCAGCCTCCTAACTCTGTAGACGGCGATGAGATTGAGGTAGTCGGCGAGTTCGTGTATTTGGGGTCACTGGTAACCACCGGCAATTGAGAGATCCAGACACGCAACGAGATCCAGACACGCATCCACGTTAGATATCGATCCTACTTTTCAATTCGGAAGACACTTCAATCGAGTCGAGTGCTACGACGTACGAAGGTAACGCTGTACAAATCCCTGATAAGACTGGTAGTCCTCTGCGGAATCGAGACAACAACGCTTCTCGCGGAGGACCTTAACGCTTTTGGAGTTTTCGAACGGGAGGTGCTGCTGACTTTCTACGGTGGAGTACAGACGGACGACGGAGAATGGCGATGGCGCAGAAACCACGAGCTGCACGCGCTACTTGGAGAGAGCCCCATTGCACACCTAGCGAAAGTCAATAGGTTGCGGTGGGCCAGTCACTTCGTTCAGCAACCCTGCCGGCACTAGAAAGAGGGGGCGCAGCGTGCACGATGGCTCGACCAGATCGTAAGAGACTTGCAGGTGACGCCCGGGAAACTGGTGAAACACAGTCCAAAACCGAGCAACATGGCAACAACTTCTTGATACAGCACGAGCCACCACGTCTGATTGGTAAGGTAGGTAATGTTCAGCACAAATTTGTATATCATCGAAACACATAATTTTGTAGAAGACCAAAAAGGTACGAAGACCAAGTTAATGCCAAAAAATATAAAAAAAATTTATTCATAGTTCAATAACAGTTAAGCAAAAAGCAGACGAAACCTGCATAGGATGAGTTGTTATCATGATCACTCTACGAAATTGATTGAAACGTTCGTCCCTTCTAGTATCTTCATTGTCGGATATGCAATTTGAAAAGATATATTTTTTTTTAATTTTCGGCAATAACTCGGTCTTTGAAGAAGCTATCTTTTTTGTGTTTTATTCAAAGTTGTGTGTTTGGAGAATGAATAAATATATGGTGTACATTGTTGGCTTCTCAATGTCATGGTTTTCTAGATATTTTCCAATATCTCCAAAGTGCAAAACTGAAAAACTAGACTTTGTATTTTTACAACGCCTTTGGAGCAAGCCAACCAGCGGCTAACTTGAAGATTTTAAAGCTAGTTTGGCAACTCCCACCATAACGTGGCAACCCCACCAACACGAAACCAGTACAAAGTTGTGCGTTTTTAGCGAAATTGTTCATGTAGTTTGGAACCAGTACAATGATTGCGTGTTGGGCATAACGCAAACTATGCTCTAGCGTTTTTTTTTTTTTTCAATGTATTCGGCAGCTCCATCCTACTACACTTCAAAAGTTTCCACTGGTGTCAAATGTGCATATAGTAATAAAAGTTCGAAAGTCATTTCTGTCCGCTGGAATAGGGTTAATTATCTATCAAACAGATGAAAAGAATGAATGTTTTTTTCTAGCAAAGCATTTATATGCTATAACAACAGCAGCTTAAAAAGGTTAATGTAACGCACGGCAATTCAATGGCATGAGTTATCATTCTTTTCTACAGCTTTTTCGATTTTAAATCGTTTACATTGGTTTCGATTAATATTATCCATTCCACAAAAACTCGCATCCAATTGCTGTCACAGCCGTAAATGCACGTCGAATCTGCAAGACTTCCAAACAACTACTAATAAAATCCTCACCCGAGCCGCTGGGGCCGGACGGTTGAGTGAAACGAAAAATATCAAAACGGAATATCAATATGAGTTCGCGCGTTCGTTGATATAGGCTACCTATTCTCAACGTATAAAAAGCACGAAGGCGACACGATGGTCGAATAAAGGGCTATTCCCACTGCTTCCGTTCAGGGACCGGGCCGGGACCGGCCTCGTCCGGGACTTTTCATGCATTCACACTGCGCCGTGCTTGAACCGTGCCCACGCTGCGCTCTGGCTGAGAAATGTTAATGTGTGTATGTGAAAGAACGTCTTTCTCTTTTTCTCATACCGCAGCTCACTCCGCGCGAAATATGTCACTACAACATACACGCATCCACCCGAGTGCCTCCCGTGCACTCTCCGGCCAACACAAAGTATCGTCGGCAACGATAGTTTTTCTCTCGCACTGCGGCAGCACCACGGCAACTCAACGCTGTCCCGGTCTGGGCACGGTGCGTCGGTGTGAATGCGTTCATAAGAACGCATGCAATCAATCTCAAACGAGCCCGGACGACACGCGGAACAGCCACGGCCCGGTCCCGGCCCGGTCCCGGAACGGAAGCAGTGGGAATAGCCCTTAATTCGAATCCCGAGTACGTTTCGCTCGCATGTGTGATGGAGACAAAAATATCCTCTACGATGCCAGCTGAAAATGAGCTGAAATGGTGTTTTCATCAACTTTTAGATCGAATATCCTTGATGATCTTCTTGTGCGAAGTTCTCTGGCGATTTTTCATTGCATTGAGCGGTGAGTGAACTTCTTTTTATCATAATTATTCCAACACTGGGTGTCAGTATCGTCATGTTGATTTGTACTGGTATTGATAATGTTTTTAGAAGGTTGCTCTCGTTGAAACAGTGCAACCAGCAATCAATACTGATTATTTCAATCCATTTCAAAGTATTCGCAGTACAACTGTTGCGTTATGCGTTTCACACATTTATTGTGCGAATCGGGAAAACACATTGATTGTACAAGACTGTAACTTTTGCGTGTGCTATTCTGGTTGGGGAAATAACAATCCTCACCTCGGGTAGCAGCGAGCGCAGCGAGTTATTAAACTTGGCAACGCGGTAGCGATGAGCCGAAACATTGCTATTAGTTAAAATGTTAATCTGTTTTTTGTTTGTTTTTGTTTTGTGCTCGATAGTGAATGTTCGTTATAACATTCGTTATAACATATAACGAAGCGTCGTAGGACGCAAGTGTTGGTATGAACTACCGAGCCCAAACCCTATATAACCGGATTTATGAAAGCTCTCTCGTAATTTTCACGTTAAGAAAGAAAAGAGTGATTTTCCGGATTTTTAAAGGGCAAAATTCAATCGCTTTGCGCCGCCCCATTTTAAGTCTGATTGAGCTGATATTTTGCACAGGGTGTTTTATTCGGGTAGGCAAACATTTTGCATAGTTCATAGTTTTTTAAATGCGAGATGACCATTTTGGTTGGCACCCTAGCCTCTACGAAGCAGAAAGCTTGATCCCTCACCAGAATGGCCATCCATGTCACTATTTCAATAATCCGGGAAGGTTTGAGCGAAACTGCTCGGGAGTAGTACCGACTATTGCTGCTGACACTTTTGAAGGCATGCTGGTTCCAATTTTCCCGTTATGTTTGTCGTTAAATAAAAAAAATATTTTTCTCTTCTACCGCAGTTTAAATTTTCAAAAACAATCTACGACGTATTCGAAAGCGGCGTCGGAATTGGTCATCGGTAGAGACCGGTGTTTCCGAAAGAAAAATGTTAATAAACCGAATGGCACCTTCTTCGGCATGGCGGTCAATATTTGGCCGTTTTTCAAGCTGAGGGCCGCCCCGAGTCTTTCTTAAAAATCTTTTCAAACTCGCGTTTAAAAGCATTTGTTCAGCGAAATGCTGGAAAATACTACACAAACAAACATTTTGCCAGCCCATGAGAGATCTTTAGAATTTGGCAACGGCCGGTGTGAAAAAGAAATAGTAGCATTCGTAATCCCCAATAAACTTCTCCAATCGTGCATGTATTGGTCCCTTTTACATCGTGTAAGTCGGATGGAAAATGAGGCAAACAAAGTGCTGTCAAAATGCCTGCATTGATTGAGAATTTTTTTTTCTTTCGCTGACTTGAACGTGGATTGAGTGATTTGTTTACGGATAGTATCTTACAAAATGAGTATTTGACAGTGGTGGGCACCGCTAACCGAAAATTTAGCGACTCTAATCGCTAAGTCGCTAACCGGAAAATTTAGTTCGATAATCGCTAAACGCTAAACGCTAAACCCACATTAGCGGAACTTTCGCTAATCGCTAATCGCTAACTTTTTAATATGTAAATAGTCATATCGCTATTGCTCATGTTTTGTAAGATTTGGACCACTTTGATCTGTTTTGGTTAAACAAACGAAAACAATTACTTTTTGAAGCTATTTACAGTAAGAGGTTCACGAAACGGTATTCATATTTGATTTTGTAAAAACAAGAATAACAAAAGTTATTTAGCTTGTATTGAAAATAGATACTCTTAGGAATGTTTTCATGAAAATTCAATTATTATCTGAATCGAAAAAGTAGAATCAAAGTTGTCATAATTTCAAGCGCATTGCAATTTACCAA
This sequence comes from Wyeomyia smithii, assembly GCF_029784165.1. Taxonomy (NCBI): domain Eukaryota; kingdom Metazoa; phylum Arthropoda; class Insecta; order Diptera; family Culicidae; genus Wyeomyia; species Wyeomyia smithii. Next base: position 164,556,505 of record NC_073694.1, read on the forward strand.
AGTTCTTGGTGTGCCAAAAATTCAATCTAGACCTTATGCTTGTTCTTCACAATGCTCCTGTGGCTTGTACGATAACTGGAACTCCATTCTAGGGTAAAAAACCGACAAAAGTAACTTTCGCAGTCAAGTATGTTCTTCTTTCGAAGCAATTTACGTACGCCATCAGCAATTCACAGTTTTTCTAAATATTTCTATTGTCGCTTCTCCACAAAATTTAGCGAATTAGCGATTAGCGTTTCGAAGGCCAAAATTTTAGCGACGCTAACAGTTTCGCTAACCAGCTAAAAAATTAGCGAAATCGCTAAATCGCTAACTGAATTTTAGCGTCGCTAATTAGCGAATTAGCGAATTCGCGGAATGGTGCCCACCACTGGTATTTGATTTCCAATAACGAGCAAATCGAAAGAGACTATTAAACAATTTGAATTTCAAGGACTAGTCTGATTTGATCTCTAAAACAGGAGAATGTAGAAACGTCTTTGGCAAAGTTTTTCGTGACAATATTATCTACAACCTTGCCTTAAACACCATTTCTAAATAGAGCAAGTTATATTTGGTAGCGCCTTTAGCAGTGGAGCTCCGAACTAAAACTTGTTCTCATTTTCTGAGGTTTTCTATACAGTAGGGTCCTTTCTTACGCAGTTTTTTTACGCGGATCGCTTTATTCCATTACTCAACAACGGTACAAGATATCGACCTCATTTCAATCACGTTTTTCGTTTTAGGCCACGAGTGATCATATATCAGTTTTTGAAAAAATCACAATTTTTAAGACGATTTTATTCGTAATATTTGCAACTCAAAAAAGACGTTTTTACGTGGATCCATACAAGTTTGGAACGCATTCCCGCGTTTAAAACGACCGATTGTATTTATTTATTTTTTTTTCTTTTGAAAATAGTATGTCAGTAAAACCAGTATTTGTAGAGTAAGCGAAAAATGTTCACGATTATAAGCTCTCGCACCACTGATAAAAATTCAAAACTTTGGAATAGCTATTTGACGGAAAATTCGTAAATTGCAATTACACATTATCGACTTAGGGATAAGCGAGAGTAAATACGGGCACAAAAATTGGTAGAAGAGTGCACAAAAATGCAAGATGGCGACTGCTGATTCAAACAAAAGTTTGACAATAAACGCGATTGCAAAACACACTGTGACAGTTCAATCAAATGCTTGATTATCTCCAAATAAAAACAAACGATTTCTCGGGCAAAGCCGAACTGGAGTGTGTTCAGCGTTATCTTGTTGAAACACATTAAAAGTGTTCAGCTTCAAATGGTAGGAAACAGTTGTGATGCCTTATCTACGAATTCTAACAGTAGCACACAAACTAGATCTAATTTAACTAAAAAAGCAGCCGATTAGTATGCCAATCAGTAGTTAATTACGTGACGTACAACTTTCCAAAGTACAAATCAGGCAGACATAACTGTTCAAGACCTATGGTTGACTCGTCAGTCATCATTCACACATTCATCGAATTTATTCCCTTTATTCGCAACCCCCAAGCTCCAGAAAAAAAAAATCAGGTGATTAGTATTTAAGTGACATCAACCAGTAGTAGCATTCATTCACACTCTGTTGAATCTAAGTATTACCTAAATGTTTGTGATAGGTGCTGAAAACTCTTTAGAAAAACAAAAACAAAAAACAAAGCTGTGCGATTCAGAACAGGAGAGGCAAACCTTGCAACGATTGTACGATTGCCATAAGTTATTAATATCGACATTGAAAAAAAAACTAGAAAAGCCAAAGACAGCTACAGCGAGATAGAGAAAATGAGCTAGGAAATGAAGTAAATTGATATTCTCAAATTGAGCTTCATTTTTCCCGGCAGTAAATCATCAAATGCTCGAAGAACGTGTGTCCGATGCAGGTTATACTCCTATTTGTATTATAAAACTTTGAATGTGTTACTGTCAACAAAAACAGTCGGATTGGTGTAGTTTTTCTAGGGGGAGAACAAAAAACAAGGATGGTATTAATCAAACTATTTCTAGATATAAAGCTGTTTCGCTTATGAGAGTCTAATGATAGTAACTAGAAGAAATGATTCGTATTATAGTGTAACTCTTGAATAGTATACTCTTGGCATTCGTTCAGGTGGAAGCTTTGGAAGGCTACTATTAGCTGTGTATTGTTCATTGATAAACGGTGCGAATGGCTTGTCCGAAAAAGCAGGCTGAAACTGTAAGATATTATATTTTACAATATTATGATTGTTATTATGATCGAATTATAGAGCAACCGGTGCAATCACACAGTGTATTTGAGAGATGATATGAAAAAAAAAATACAATCAATGTTAGATATTAATGATGGGTATTTTTTACAACGATGACAAATTACATGGAACAGTTTCTCAATTAATGACAAGTAAGTATCTCTTAATATAGTATCTTTTGGCTGATCTACGAGAAGTAGGAGAAGTATTCATCGTAGTCTACGTAGTTTTTACAACAGTTTTTTTTATTTCAACGTGGAACGAGCAAAACACAATTAGCCGAACGGCTGAATCAACAAATTGCGAAAGTAACATATGACCGAATAAATCAAAAGGAGCAAAAGTAAACAAATCCTACATAAAACATCCGTGACCATCGGCTGACCCGATTATGGAAGGTGCCTGGTGTTTTTACACACTCTGTAGATCGGTAGCGAAAGGCATGGTTTTAACAATCAATTTAGGTGGTCGATCTTTGCAGTTCATTCCACACCCAAGCAACAATTGAAACATGATTAAACAATAAATTGTAATCATTTGTTGCACTAATGAAATTCTGAGGTTTCAAGGAACATTATCTGTTACTACGATGAAATTGTAAAGATACAAGCAACAACTAAAGTTGCATCGCTGCTTCAAAATTCTTTACACCAACAACGTAATTCGCGATGTTGAATTTGTTGTTGGAACGTGGAAACGTCATTTGAAAATCTAACCTTCACTGGATAGACCTAGTGGGCGGAGCATATAAGTTGCCAACGTGATGCTTGCCAGATACACAAAACAAACACACAACAATACTCCTAAAAGTTACTGTCACGTTCTCAAGTCATGTAACAGCAACTTTTGGTCGATCGTTCGCCTTATATTTATTTCTGAGATGAGATTATGTACTGCGTTGTAACTTTTTGCTGAGGTTCATACTGATGTCCTTCAAGGCAAGGCGAGCAGTTCACATACGGGAATGTTGCTGTTTATCATCACATCCAGGTTCTTTACAGCACTTTTTGCAAATATTGTTGTCTTTACAACACACGAGAGGGAGATATTACACCTTTGTAACGTTTAAAATGTTAATAAAATAATAACATTGCTCAGGTGACTAACCAATGACCTTTTATTTTATCGCGCCTCTGATACTTGGACTAGAAGTCATCCAAAAACCATTTTTACAATTTAGCAGGAAAATGTTGGTCTCTAAAACCAAATGAAATAAATTGATTTGAATTTTACTATCACGATGAAGTACTGATGAATTCAAGGAGCAAAATTAAAAACTGAAAATGAGCATGAGCATAATTAGAGCAGCAAAATAAATACTGAGCCATAAACTTGCAAGAGTTTCTACAGCAAACGACGTAAATAGTAGAAACGTAAAAATTGAATAGAAATTGATAACTGGAGTTGAATCCTCATCAAATTTCTGGAAATAATCAAAGATCAATCGCTATACAAAAAATCTTTTGTTTACCACAACGCCATGTAATTATTTCGCCCAAGTTTCTGCTACGATACATCTTCGTTGCTAAAATTTGACCATGCAGCAGTTACCATGTTGTTATCAAATTCCACGCATAAAATCATACACATTTCTGTTTCATTCTTGTAACTTGTGTTGAAACAACGAAAATGTTGCAGTTGGCTCCGCCTCCTGCGCTTTTTTTGTTATTGTATAAGAAACTTAAACGTAGCTGCAACTTGGTTTCGCTTAAGGATTTGTTGCTGTGATGCACAAAATTCATAATCGAAACAAATTTTGCTGCTTTGGGCAGGGAGACAACTCTATTCACCTGTTGGTCAACATAAACATGGTTATATGTTGGAAAAAGAATGATTTTTATGTTTTTTTGAAACGGCAGAAGGAAAGCTAAAGCTCTTTTTGTATTTGATTTAAAACACGTTTTTTTTAGTGTCAAGAATATTTTTGCAAATGAATCGAATGTATGGCAGCACGGTAAACTTTTTAGGCCAGTTCAAAATCGCTTTGTTGATATTTTGCTGATTTGAAGTGTTTTTACACTATTAATGTGAAACTTAGTGCTAGAATTTTGCAAGATAATTTTCTCGAAAATCATTAAAATTAATGAAGTTTTAGTCGAGCGCTATTTATAAGGTTGTTGTTGTGAAATTGAGATTTTTACGCTCGAAATCGTCAAGTGAAAAAAAAACCTAACTCTTTAAAATTGTATGGGAAAAAGCCACCGTAAAGTTCAACCGTAAGGCACATTAAGGGTTAGTCCGTTTTGAAAGACTTCGGACGTCGCATTTGGGCCATAAAGAGGTAAAGTTTTATAGTTAAAATTAATCAAGAAGATATGGATTGCTTATTTGTTTTTTTTTTATGAAATGGGTGCAGTAGTGCAGTCCCTGACATCCTGGAGGTTGTAAAAGCTAAGTATACCTCTTTTCTTATTTGATTCTGATATTCAAAAAGAGGCGCTTCTCGTGTGTCTTATTGTTTTTATTTCAATTTCGTTGAGGAAATGAGGAAGGCAGGTTTTATTGCTCTTTTGAATGCGAGATTCTATGTTTATGCGGACGGGGTACTGTATCTGTGCGAGCGCTAGCGCATAAAGTGCTAATAATATATTCTAAATTGGAATTCCGATTTGGGAACTGTTGATAATGTTATGCTGCCAGCCGCATTACCATTTTTATGGATTTTTCTATAAAATGAAAATCGCTTTTATAAAATATTCACAGACAACAGATGAGTTTTATTTTTGAATAGTTTACTGAAGCAGAAATCCATGGGGATAAAAATTTTTACATGGTGTCAGCACTTCGTTAAAAAAAAAGAGATAATTTGGGAGTTTTTACTTTAATTTTTTCGGGTTCATATTCCGTATGCTTTGCCATAGATTTTACTCATCGTTTCAGTCGATTGAATTTGACTATTTGATGTTGATCCGTAGAAGCACAAATATACGGATAGGGTGCTTTATCTATATATAATTTTATTGGCAGGAGGAAATACTTATTAAGTTTGGGATTTTATTTTCTGGAAGATTGACTTGTTTTATTGTGGATGATTTCCAATTCATACTGAAGCATAGTGAGTTTGAATAATTTAGTAAGTATGTGAATGACAGTCAGTGATAAAACATCCATTCTCATCTCACGGTGGCCGAATTCGCTGTGACTAACTCAATAAAATATTTTTTATTAATAGCATACGAATGTGCAAACTATTTGTTTGGGTTGGACTTATTATCTTGTTCCGTTGAATTAAAGTCTTTTTGAATACAGCTGCTTTAATGTTTCTCAAAACACGAACGTGACGCTCCACGCCTTTTTCATACATTTCAACATTCTTACAGTGTTAAATGTTTTCTTTCAACATACCGCGCCCAGAGCGTGCAGTATTAAGGTAAATTCCCGCAAACTTCGAAAGTATTTTCAAGCTAGGTTGGTTTTATGAGACCCATAGTACCTCTAATAGAACCACTAGTGAACGAAAAACACTAATTTAACTACCTAATGGTAAGGTTTGGCCTTCCTCAATCGAATTTTCCAATTTGATAAAATAGATTTGCACTTACTTTTTTTCCGTGTTGGGTATTCTCGTCACTGCGACCAATTTTTTGATATTTTGTGACATACTTACTTACTTTGATTTTAACGGCGACAGACCGATTATCGATCCAATACCGAATCTATAATACGTTGCCATGTCACTCGGTCTTGGACTGCTGTCCTCCAATCTCCCCTAACACCTATTTCGCGGGCATTCTCGTCGACAGCACACATTCAACGAGTGCGAGGCCTACCTCGAAGCCGACGCGTCTTCGCTGGTCGTTTTTCCGGCATTCTAGCTACATGCCCAGCCTACTGCAACCTGCCGTGTTTTATCCGCTTGACTATATCCGCCGATTTGTACACTTGGTACACTTTATGGTTCATTGCCTCTGCGCCAAACACCATTTTCTAGTTTGCCGCCAAGGGTTGAACGCAAAATCCTACGCTCAAAAACACCAAGAGCTCGGCTACGGGAAGAATTAGTGTTTTGTGAAGAGCTAGTTTAGTTACTGACTGCGGGACCTCAGCTGATTACGTAATCCGTAGAAGGCCCTGTTTGCAGCTGCTATCCGCCTTTTTATCTCATGGCTAACCTCGTTGTCACATGTCACTAAGGTAAATAAATTCGTCGACTACTTCAACAATTTCCCCATCACCCTAACCCCCTAACACCACCTCAGCACCAACATCCGTCGGATTACCACGCTCTCTACCAGCCATCATGTATTTCGTATTGGACGAGTTGATGATGAGCGCTATTCTTGCAGCTTCCCTCCCTCCTCCACTGCTCTACGGATGATGTCGATATCGTCCGCAAAACCTAGAAGCATGTGACCATGTGTTCGTAATGATGGTGCCGCTTCTGTGCAAGTCAGCCCTCCGTATAGCACCCTTAAATGCGATGTTGAACAATAATTTTGAAAGCCCGTCTCCCTGCTTCAAACCATCTAACGTCACGAAGGAGTTCGATATCTCACCGGCTATGCTGATACATGATGTAGGGCCTTCAAGGGTGGCACATATCAGCCTAATTAGTTTAGTTGGAAAACCATGTTCGAGCATAATTCGCCATAACTCATTTCTCTCAACTGTATCGTACGCTGCCCTAAAGTCTATGAACAGATGGTGAGCCTGCAAGTTGAACTCTTGAAAATTATCGAGGATCTGTCGCAGGGTGAACAGTTGGTCCGTAGTGAAGCGTCCTTCCGAAAACCACATTGGTATTCGCCAACAAAGGTCTCCTGCAACGGCCTCAGTCTATGGAACAGAATACGGGAGAGAATTTTGTAAACTGTGTTGAGAAGGGTTATGCCCCGATAATCACTACAGTTCAAGCGGTGGCCTTTCTTGTAGACCGAACATATGAGATCCTACAACCAGTCCGGAGGTAATTTTTCATCGGACCACACTCTCAGCATGACACAGCTGTTCGCTCCCGACTTTGAATAATTCGGCTGGAATGCCGTCCTTACCAGCAGTCTTGAAGTTTTTTAGCTCTTTCACTGCTTTCTCCACCTCGCCCATTGATGGTGGGTCCACAGCTTTGCCATCATCCTCAATCACCATCCTACTTCTTTCAACTACGTTATTTTGTTCACCATTCAACAGCACACTAAAGTTTTCCTTCCATCGCCTGGCCACCTCCGTTCTATTGGTAATCACGTTCCTTTCCCTATCGCTGCACATGACAGGGGCTAAAACGTTTCGGTTCCTGATTCCATTTATCTTCTTGTGGAAGCTTCTCGCATCGTGCCTGGAGAAGCAACCTTCCGCCTCCGCAAGAACACGCTCCCAATGCTTTCATGTCTTCTGGCGATGGAGTCTTCCCGGTATCTTGCTACGCTCTGACGAGTCACAGCCATGGCTAATATAAAAACTCTAGCGCGGTTCTTCTCATCCGCCGCTCGTTGGCACTGAGCGACAAACCACTCATTGTACGTAGCTGTCGCAGATGTACCCAACACTTCTCCCACTGTGGTGCTGATTGTACTGTGAATATACCTCAACTGATCATTCAGGTTACCTTCAACTTGATCCTCGATCCGCTCATCAATCTTCTGCAGGTACTATGTAGCCACTTTTCCAGTTGATAGCCGCTGGATGTTCAAGTGTATCCTCCTTTTCGTCCTGGATTTTTGACAAGCCTCAGGCCGAAATTGACAAGCCTCAGGCCGTTGTCGTTCGTAGTAGAGTGGAGGCTTTCTCTACTAAACATGGGGCAGAAGAAGTTCTCGTGCCCGAACTGCGCATTCGCATCCCCGATGGAGATCTTGATGTCATGTCCTGGGCACTTATTATACGTCTTTTCCAGGAGCTCATAGGACTCCTCCTTCTCTTTATCGGGTTTAACGTTGGTCGGTGCGTAAACATTTATCAGGCTGTAGTTGAAAAATTTGCCTTTAATTCTCAACACGCATATACGGCCACTGATCGGCCTCCATCTAATGACACGCTTCATCTGTTTCCCTATGAGCACAAAACCGACTTCCCTTTTTGCTTTCAGGCCGCCACTGTAGTACATGTGGTCCTTATGAAGTGCACGCAAAAGGACCTACTGCCCGGAATTCGCGTTCTCCCGTTTTCGGCCACCTCACCTTCTGTATGGCAGCAACCTCCACATTCACCTTCTGCAGCTTCATAGCCAGGATACCTGCACGTGCCGGTTGAAGTAGAGTCCTTACATTCCAAGTACCAAGTTTCCAATAATCGTTGTCCTTTCTCGTTCGCCTAGGTCCATGCCGATTATTTCGTTCCGTATTTATATCTGGATTGTTCGTAGTATTTTGTAGTCGGTATGGTGCCTTACTAGGGCTGCGATACCTAGTCTCGCGACGGGGCTGCCATCTTAGATATAGCTGGCGATGCACCGCGTTTCTTAATCCAGCCGCTTGCTCCGAGTCAGACGCTGTTGTACGCCGCCTCTAACATGGAGATACAGCCACGTAAGATCCCCCTTCTCAGTCAGCATACGACCATAGTTTCTACCGGGGATTGGCAACCCGATCTTCGCTAAGGTTAATTGTATCCCGGTCGGTACCTCGTGGAGGTTGGGATAGGAGTTGCTGGACAGAGGTGGATGACCACCATAGGGTCTCAAGTGACACGTGCCCAGCCATCAAACCTTAATTCTCAGAATAAAGAAAAAACATCACAGACTGGTAAACTCTACCCCTTTTTTGCTCAAAATAATAATTTTTGGCAAGCAACAGCGCAACAGCTTCAAATTTTCAACATATTGGAGTAAATTTTGGTACCGCAATTGATCTTATTGATATTCTTCTTTACGTTACTGAGGTGTAACTTTCCAAGGACAGCCTAAAAACCATACGAGTATTTCAAAAGCCGAGATTATACCCAGAGGCCAAAAATGGACCCTAGATGCCATTTGAAAGCCAAGATGGTGATCTCCGATTTCTAGAATGCAACCTGAAACAACTAGATGCCATCCAATATGTGTACTTCTTATACCAGAATGATACCCAGAGATCGGTAATCAGTTTTAGATGCCATTTTTACTTCCAAGATGGCAACTTACGGTTTCACACCCCCACACACACACACGCAGAGAGGAGAAAGTAGCGAAGAAAAAAAGACGAGGGCAAAAATAAAGTAAAGAAAAATGAAGAAAAGAAAACAGAGGTGAAAAAGCAAACAATGCAGCGGTCCAAAGGTGGTGCTCTGATAGTGGATATGAAGGCAGGAGCTACTATGCCGACCTCCCTGGAAAGTGAGAGCGGACCCGGAAAATTCAGCTGGAGAATGACCCAGTGGTGAAGAGTTCGGCTTTCAAGCAGTTCAGCTAGAAGTCTCTTGGCGAGGAAGCGAACGTGAGAGCGCTTTTACAGGAGACTGTAATCGATTGCATGAATCTGGACGAGATCACAACGGTAGACGAGCTGTTATAAGCGGTTAAGATACAAAGCGAGTTTCTTATCGATGTTCCGATGGCGATCCTGCTGAGGAAGGCTTCATGGTTGTCCAAAACCAATGGCATCTTTTTGTGTAGTTGCTATGCACCACCGAAATGGACAGAGGAAAAGTTAGCGAAAACCGGTCATTATCAGCGGAGACTTCAATGCTCGGACCCTGGAGTGGGGTATCAGATGTACCAACGTTAAAGATTACAGTTTGTTAGAAGCTCTGGAAAAGCTAGAAGGCTCACTATGTAACGAAGGTCGGACTTTTCGTAAAAGTGGACGGGAATCTATTATCAACGTCACCTTCTGCAACCCTTCGCTGAGGGCAAACATGAGTTGGAGAGTGTGTGAGAAGTATACTAACAGCGATCACCAGGAGATTCGGTACTGCATCGGTCAGCAGAACCCTGTAGCACTACAAAGTACAAGATCTTGTGAAAGAAAGTGAAAGACGGATCGATGGCGAGCCGTTCTTCCAAAATGCGTATAAGCTAGGGCGTGTGATGCAACCATGCCCAGAAAACAGGAGCCGAGGAACAAACGTCGGCCAGTTTATTAATGAAACGAGCAACTTAGCGTTCTTCAAATTGTTGTCTCAGGGCCAGAAGACGCGTCCAGAGACCAAGCATCGCAGCAGACCGAGAGGAGCGCCAAAAGGCATCCGGGACGGCAAGAGCTTCATTCAAACGAGAAGTAAAGCTAAACAAAATAAACGGCTACAAAAAGCTGTGTCGGGACACTGACGCGACGCCAACTGCTGGGGTGAAGCGTACCGAATCGTTATGTTGAAGGTCAAAGTATGAAAAAGGTTAAAATCCATTTAAGGATCCAGCCTCGTACAGGCCGATTTGTCTGCTGGATACAGCTCGTAAGCTTTTGCTGAGGATTATCCTCAACAGGCTGACACAGTTTATGGAAGGCGACCGAGGCCTGTCGAAGATGCAATTTGGATTCCGGTCTGCAGTTTGCAGGCTATAGGTACAGTGCTTGAGATTGTTGAGAAAGCGGTCGAATAGAAGCGGAGAGGCAATCGTTATTGTGCCGTAGTTACAATCGACGTCAAGAACGCCTTCAACAGTACCAGCTGGAAGGCCACCGCCGAGTCGCTACACTATATGCGAGTACCAGACTTTCTGTGAGAATCTTAGCTAGCTACATGCAGAACCGGATCTTGGTATACGATACTGCCGCGGAGCAGAAGGCCTCGAATATCACAGTTGGAGTTCCGCAAGGTTTTTCAATTCTCGGTCCGACATTCTGGAATAGAATGTATAATGGAGTGCTGGAACTGAAACTGCCCAAAGGGATGGTGTTTGTTGGTTTTACAGGTGATATTGTGCTGTGCTTATTGTGGTGGAAATGCTGCCTGCTGAGGCGATCGGAAAGATCAAAAACCGGATACAAGAAGTGAAGCTGAAGATTGCACATCACAAAGCAGAGGTTCTATTGGTCAGCAGCTGTAAAGCGGTCCAGCGCGGGTAGAAATTACCTTCGGCGAGGATGTCATTGTTTTGAAGCGCGCACCTAGGAGTGATGATCGACGACCAGCTGAGCTCTAATAGTCACGTCGATTAAGCCTGCGAGAAAGTGGCAAAGGCCGTCAACGCGGTAGTCATGATCAAACTACGGTCCTAGCAGTAATAAGCAGCGTCTACTGTCTATAGTGTATCATCTTCGATACTGCGATATGGAGGTCCAGTCTGACTTTAAGCATTAAAGACTAAGAGGAATCAGACGAAACTGTGCAATGTGTTCAGGCCCATGGCCATACAAGTTGTATCATAGCTGGAATGATGCCAATTGGTATTACCCTTACGGAGGGCAGTGAATGTTTCCACCGAAGAAGTACCATAGGAGTTCAAGAGATGCTGAAACTACAGTCAATGGCCAAATGGCATCGAGTTTGGGATGCGATGGTAAAGGGCCGATGGACGCACCGACTAGTTCCGGATCTCTCGATCTGAATGAGCAGAAAACTAAGGCAAGGTGAATTTCTATCTGACACAGTTCCTGTCCGGTCTTGGTTGCTTCCGGCATTACCTGTATCAGTTCGGACATGCAACGATTCCTTCTTGCGCGGTATGTGGGGATGTTGAAGAAACTCCAGAGCGGTAGCGGTAAGAGCGAAAATTTCAACGCTAAATGTTGACAATATAGTAGCACAAACGTGTGAAGACAAGAATGCTTGGAATGTCTTCAACAGTGCAGCACAGACATAGCATTTTGAACAAATTTTCAAAAAATCATCGTTCGGATGATTCCAGTACTTTACGTTAGTAACACTAGCACCATCTGTTCGCGCTGCGTCTTGTATTTTGACATCAGTGCTAACGTTACTGCATGTGTCAAATGGGGAACCACAAAATATGCACGAGATTACATGACAGCGCCCGAAGCGGCGTTGTTGCGCGATGGCTGTTGTTGGATAGGATATTTGAAATGATCTTTTTTATTGCAAGATTTCAGTGTTACGTCTGTTAGTCTGTGAGTGTGTTATCACCGATCATGCCCTAGCTGCAGAAAATCTGGAGATATTGTCAGCAAGCTAGCAGCGTAAGCTAGAGAAGTGAGCAAACGAAGGGTGTGAGAGTACAGCCGAAGAAGTAGCCTAGTAGTGGTCCCGGGGGGATCGAGGTAAAGTAATTAGTGGGGAAGCGCTCCAGCGGATACCACACCGTACCAGGGGGGTAACATAAGGGTACACTCAAGCTGATGTTTTTCAGCGCTTTTGCATAAAAGCGAAAAATAGCCGCCATGAAGGTTATTGTTACTCTGGGAGGGACAAACGAATACTATACAGAAAAATGCAAATACCCAAATATGCGTATTTTAACGTAAATGGGCCATTCTGTGCGGGCAAGAACTTCTAGGCAAAAGTGATTTACTTACTTTTCAACATTCAACACTCGAGCGTACTTTATTCTAAATTAAGGTTTAATTAATTATTATAATACATAATAAGGAAAAAGTTTGCCAGCAAATACTGTTTATACGATTCAGCAACGAAAATGCCTTTAAAAGACATTCGACAAATTTTCAAAACTGATATCAAGCACCAAAGGGTGGAAATGTTACGTTTCAGAAAACATGTTTAATTTTATTACATGTATGGATTTTATTAGAATGAGTGTTTTCCAAAAAAATCAACGCTCACGAAAAATGCGATCATTCTTTCACAGAAACCACTGATGACGCTGCAACTGCAAAATTGCTGATACATAAAGCAGAAGTTGGTTGGGAGCAGTGCTGAGAAAAATCACCACCTAGAAACTCAAACAGACTGATATCAAGCCAACCTTAGCGTCAAATATCTTTTCTACGCACAAACATAAACTGTAGCTAGACAACGGTCGCTAGACAAATCGAAATGTTGATTTTCGATGAACACATTTGTTGGTATTCATTCCTCAGTCAAAGTTCACATTCGTTTATATATTGTCAAAGTTGAAATTCATTATCATCATCACAGAAACGAAAACGAATATCAGTGCCAGTAACTTGTACTGAATATTTGTATTACGTTGAGCTCAGATGCAATATTCAATATTAAATTCTTGGGATTCGACAAGCAACTGACTGACCTAGACCAGTTCATACGTAATCACAGCAGCCATCATAGTATATAATTCATATAATTTATTCAAGTTATAACGTTTAATACGTTTATTCTAATAAATGAAATTTCTCATAAATAAGTCCAATCATAATCACAAACTTATTATTTGAATTCATGAACAATTGATCAGCCAAAGCGACCTGTCTATTGGTGATGATTCTTGGTTTCTTCTGAGTAATTTCATCATCTTTGAATAAACCATGCTCAAACGCTTCAAAAGAATGACTAGTGCGGAAATGCCGGATGATATTCCCGATGTCCAAAACGACTTCGGAATGTTTGCATTTGCTCCCAACATCAATTTGACATCGCCCACGTGCAATCAGCGGTAAAGCGGTAAAGTGACGCTTCCCTAAAAGAAGGTTTTTAATGTTGAAGCACTTTTTACAACGTTGAAAACACATGGACGATAACCATACCTGCACAAGGCTTTCTAGTTTTGATAAAATCGTTATCACGAGAAGAGCTTCCAGTTGGTATTGATATCCATTTCAGATTATTTTCGAAATAAAAAAAATGTAACTGCACTTCAAAAAATATCAGTACCTCAAATCGAAATTGATTTTTTTGCCTTTGAGTATCATTTTCACGGTTGCTATTTTTGAATTGATAGATGAACCGATCCGAATATCTTCTGTTTCGTTCTAGTTGGGTATTAAATTCATCTTGATACGTCAAGTAACGATGAACACTTTTGTTTACATCGCATATCGGATAGTGAAACCGATTGTCATGGTAATATGTATCACCTACACGACGAAAAAGCTGAGTTTCAAAGTTGTGAAACTCATTGGATAATTTTAACCACTGGTTGGGAGATTCCCGGAATTTAAAATGAAATCTAGTCCAAGCTGTAAACCTAGAATGTACAAGTTTAATAGCCGAAATCCGCTTGCATTGCTACTTAACGGTTTTGAAAATCCTTCCTTTATTTTCTTTATGCCGATACAAATTTTATTTTCATTTTATGTAACCCCACTCTTCAAAAAAGTTCAAGCTTTTTTTTATACTATTGGTTTTTCGACAGCGTATATGCTCAATTTAGCAACAAACAAGTCTAAAAAAGTGAGAGTGTCGTCAAAAGGCAAGCCAAATAATTGGAAACCATGCTGAAGTGTTATTTTTCAACATTCATTCGAATGCAAGTTAAAAACATCGTTATTTGCATACAAATTTTCATTGAAGATATTCCTATTTTTTCTTCTCTCTGACCCCTCTGGCTAACTTTATTTACCTTAGACATTGAAAGAATTCGAAATTTGTATCAGCCTTATTCGTTAATAAGTTCAAGACATCCGTCAGTCGCAGTGAAGACGTGTTCGTTGGTTTAACACCGTTTAAAGTTTTCTGAACATTTATTACTCTGAGTTTTGTTGTGTGAACCTTAATTTTGTATGTTCTGTTTGTGTACTGTACGCTGGCATTACGGCTCTGGAAAACTTACTCTTGAATTAATTTTGGCGTTCATTTTGATAAAGTTTAGTTTCATCTTCACTTCACCAATAAAGCGATGATGATCATTTAGTTAGATTTTCAGCAAATTTTATTGCGTGACCGTGAACGTGAAATATTTCTTCGAGAAATTTTTCTGAGTTTCAAACTTGTGTGGACTTTATAGTACTTACAATACGTAACCAAATAGCGCTACTAGTGACACCAGCTTCGAACACCTGCGAAAAAAAATATTGTAACAATAAGGTCACTATGCGGCGCTAGCGTACAAGTGATTTATAACGATTTTTTCTTCAAAAAGATACACGGATTTTCATTGGAAAGTGTTAGGTGTTTTTTCCAAAAAAAAAAAAAAATTAGCCATATTCTATAATTATTTATCGCGATTTATGCCATTCCTACTAGGCTTAGCCTCTACTTTAATGCAACAGCTTCATCCAAAATCCTAATTAGCAAAGAACGCACAGAGCGGATTTCCGCGAAGTGCTAACGCAACTTTCAGGTCCAGACACATCTTCACCGCGAGGAATAATGCTCCCTATACTTTCGGATCTCCCCCGATCTGAGGACAGATAGAGGACGAAGGCAGCAGCATTTTGCACATTCCAAAAACCGGTTGCTCACTTGCTATCTCTGGCTTAGTGTCACATCACGTTTTAAAGTGGAGCTTTCTACAGAGGGCGCAAATAGCAAACGTGGGGGGAGGGATGAGAATAATCTTGTCCCAATTTTGAAACAATACTTCCTGTCTTCTAGAGTGGAGCATAGCTGAGAATGCACCCCACAGCTCAAGTCGAGCACCCGGCAAATTTCTCTGGTTTGTTTTCTTTGGGGTACATGTACATAGATCCGGAAGTAGGCACTGTTGTACACAGTATAAACATGTTCCAAACCAAAGAAGTGCACTGGATACGTGATAAAGCTGGACTGCGGTTTAAGGAAAATGCATTTTGGCATCACTTGTTGTATGTGACTGCCGATATTGAAATAGGACTTGAACCACCGTGATGATGTTGAATTGAAAATCATTCCACTTGGAATATCCATCCGCCTTATTTTGTTCAATAATTGTTAATATTTTACGTACATATTTTGATTAAACGGGTGCTACTGTAATAAAACAAAAACGACCAAATCCAAATTATAACAGAATTTAATATTTAATCAAGAGCTCAAATATCTAAACCAAGTTGGCTGCGTCATTCAGTACCTTGAAAAGTGAGAATCTTCGCCCGAAAGACTGAGCGCCATCATGGGATCAAAGGTGAAGCTCCATCCCCGAGCGCGGCCCGTTCAAGAAGTTTTCGGTGTCAGAATGAAAGCGATCAAGTTATCCCCTGTTAAGCTGCGCATTTATCATGACCCTTTTTCTGTGGCAAGATGAGACAAGCATCGAATGAAAAAAAAAAAAACGAAGGAAAGCGGCATAATCTAGGCTGCTGTCGGAATTGTTATGCAAATGAAGTATGTACAGGCCGTTGTTTGCAGATTTATAACTTTTTCCCGCTACGATTTCATCTGATAAATCCCGCACAGGATATTAATATTCATCCGTGCGTACGACAACGACACGCAGTGTGGAACCAATGTGAAAAGGACGGTCATAATTGTTTCGCAATGTTCAACGTTTCTTAAAATATTTAAAAACAAAATACCACCAAAGTAGAACTAGTAGATATCACGTGTATGTCTTCAAAAAAAATTGTAAAACTATGTATTTTATGCAATATTTGCATCAGAATCGATTCGATTTGATTTATACTGCGAGTCTCACGAAAAATTCATTGATGTACAACTTGAGCGGAGACATAAATCTGTTATCTCATGACTAAATATTTCATAATAGTTTTGGTGCATGTCGTACAAGATACTTATGGGCACTCAAAATATTCTCCGGAAAAACCAACACGCCGAGACATCGGAGAAAGGTTTTATCCGTATTTCCACAGATAGCTTACACTGTGCGGCGGAAGCCTCTGGAAAATTTCCCGTAAGTAAATGACAAAGTTGAAAGTCAAAAAGCGTACAGAGTGGTGGAAACATGATTTAGCATGGCATCGGTTTTGTGCAAACACAATGATTAAATTAAATTATTAATAAAAGAAACTGCTTTCATCATCCAGCGGCGCGATTAGATCATCTTCCCCCACCCCCCCCCTCTATCAGCTCTCTCTCGCTCGCTCAGGTAACAAAAGCATCTTCATTGAAGAATGTTGAGATACCTGGAGCCAAATGGCAGAGTAGGAGCAATGAGATAACTTCCAAAGGATGACTACCTCATCCTCATGTTTTAGCCAGCATAAAAAATACCGCTTTGAATCAAACTTTGAACACTTCAAAATAACAGTCCAGTTGTTGTAGCTGGTGTAAAGTTTGATTATATTATGCAATTCAGTTAATTGGAATGTTTCTTTCCGGTTGATGTGTAACTTTTTATCGCCAAAGAATTCAATAGAGTGTTTCATTATGTCTAAGCACGATTTCAAATAAATGCACTTCATTCGTTTTTATTTTCTCTAAAGTCTTTTATTACAGTACATTGATTCAAAATTTGGTTCTAGTCAATCGTAGGCCACTAAACAAATTTTCGATATAAGACTGCTCATCAGCTTCACAACAGACAGATTAGCGATGATCAGAAAGACTTCACATGGTTTCCCAAATATGACTTAGTAAGACCCCAAAAAAGTCTCAATTGGCTTTGCCTGGGGACAATTTGGCGGATTCATCTTTGGCACGAAATTAACGTCGCTGAATTGGTACCAGGCCACCGTGTCCTTTGAGTAGTGCACTGATGTCAAATCTAGTTAAAACAGTACTGGGTGACCATGTTTACGGATTATGGGCAGCAGACGCCGATTGAGACACTCTCGGACGTGAACAGCGGTATTCATTGTGTCTGTTGTTACGAATGGCTCTAACACATGCTACACTCACATATGGCTTGCTAGACCATTGCCTTTTTATCGAACTTTTCGTTAAAAAAAATGATGTCTCCACCTCGTCAACCGGAAACCGTTTCCCCGTCTGGACGAGGGAAAAAAATTTCTAAGCCTAAAAGTCACACCTTCTATTCCCGTTCATTTTCGCATCCTCGCAAACTGCATACATTGCCCGCTTTACTAAAACTTGAAATGTAAGTCATATTACAAAAATGAAATTAGTTCGTAAAGTAAATCTCGCAGCTTGCTTTCTGAGAGCCGTGAAGGCCTCCTCAACAGCTCTGCGGTTAGCACCAATTATATCAATATCGTCCGCAAAGCCCAGAAGCATGTCAGACTTCGTGATGACGTTGCCGCTTCGCTGCACGCCTGCCTTTCGTATTGCACATTCTAAAGCTATGTTGAACAACAAGTTTGAGAGCCCTTCACCTTGCTTCAGACCATCTAACATCACAAACGCGTCCGAAAATACGCCATCGGTCTTGACGCATGATGTGAAACCGTCAAGCGTCGCACGTAACAGTTTAATTAGTTTTGTTGAAAAACCATATTCTAGCATAATTTGCACAGCTCGTTGCGTTTAACTGTATCGTGCGCCGCCTTGAAATCTGTAAACAGATTGTGTGTCTGCATGTTGTGTTCTCGAAACTTGTCGTGGATCTATCTCAAGGTGAACATCGGCCTGTTGTAGATCGTCTCGCTCGAAAACCGAGATCTGTGTAATTGAGAAACCGAGATCTGTGTAATTGAGTTATTATTCTCAAGAGAGTGGTTGAAATGATATTGTGCACATGCTGATCAATATAATGAGCCGTTGAGAGCAAAAGTGGTACATGTGCCATTAAGTAAATTTTTCAGGAGACGTGATAAACGAAAACACTCAAATAGTAAATTATTTTTCAACAATTTCTTCCAACATAACTGCAGTTAATCATTGCTGGAAAGGTTACAAAAGACGGTACATGAAAGCATAACGAGTTCTGGTTGAGAAACTTACACAAACTTCAATGGAAAAACATGTACCACTTTTGTTCTATGGGAAAAATAATGACAACCAGAAAACTTTGAGAGTAAAAGTGGTACATGTCCAGTCTGAGCATGAAGAATGCATTATAGCCCGCTAATCTTAGGACATAAAACATTCATGTCTTCAGCAACGTTTTTATATTTTATTTTCTAAGAAATCGCTGACACATTTTTTTTATAAATTAACTTCATCTTCATTAAGCAGATAATATGTGCAGCAGGGAAAGCGGAAAATAAGCGAACTGGAAATATGATACAGATTTTGAAAAATATACCGCATCCCGGCAGGACTGTATCATATTTCCAGTTCGCTTATTTTTCGCTTCCCCTGCTGCACACATTGTCTGCTTAATGAACTTAAATGTTAACGAGTAAAAGCCGTTGTTAAAAATATAAATTTAGTTCAAAAAAATAACTTCATCTTCTCAACAAAAAGTTTGTTTTCACTATTGAAAAGAATCATATGCTAAAATATTCTTTAGTGTATTCTGATTAGAAAACTTCCATAATATTCTCTAACCAGGATTAACAAAGTCTCGGCCAAGAAAGGCCTGAAAATATATTTTATGCTTGGGACGCCTAAATGCTCTGAAACAAAATCTGGCTTATATTTCCAAACCTGAAGAATCCGTTGGGAATTTTGAGACATAGAACTATAATAAAATTTGACTTGATTTCAAAAAAAAATAATAATAATAAAAACCCTGTCTTTTTACTAAAATTTAAACTCTAAACAGCATTTTTCATTGTTGCCGCCATCGTGAGCCTAATGTTTAAATATTTTTGAATAACACTTTTGCAATAACAAAATTATTATCAAAAGTTTGAACCATTCAAAGTAACACAAGCAATGCCATTTACTTTTTCATAAAGCATAAGTGCTCGTAAGTCGATCCAGAACGGTACGCTTTTCTTTATTCGTTTTTGATGAATGTACTTTCCATGCCATGTTGGTTGGCTTCGCTAAGAGCCTCTTGTTTTTCAACGGCGAAAAAAAATATACACAAAAGCGTACAAAGGTTAGCGGCATCCGCCTCCGGTTTGGAAGCAAAATTCCGACCGATCATCCCTTGATTCTTGCGCCACCCAACAAGGGGCGGTTGAGAGAAACTCGCTGAGTTCTTGAGGTACATGGAATTGTTTTCTTTGATTTATGAAAAACGAGCTGCTTTTTAATAAAATACTCCGTGTATGCAGCGGGGAAACATCAAATCAGGGGGCCAGCGTGGAAGGCACATCAGCTGGAAAATTCGGTTTGTGTTCGGTGCGATCTAAGAAAAACGAAAAGCTGGGATGACTGTTACGAAAAGTTATAATGTGATAAATGATACAATGCAGTAAAACTTCGTCTTTTGGAAAGAATTTCATCACTTGGAAAATGAGCGGTAAAAACAGCATCACCGGGACCATCCATCACGCAGTGAATGGAGGAAAGCCAAAACCAGCGGCACGGATGGTGTGTAGTTGATTATTGATTCTTCCGTAGAATAAAGTTGAAAATGGCTATTGAATCGATTTAGGATATTAAATTATCGCGCTTTTGTAACTCGGGCACTTTGAAATTGATGAGTCAATTGATAAAGGCGCTCAAAGTCATTCGGCTGATGAGAAGGCGGATTTGCCATTTAACTGAATTTGAAATCTGGAAAGGAAGACCCATTTTCTCAACCCATTTTCTCAACACGCGGATTGTAGTAGGATAACGTAACAAAGAAAGTTTAAAATAAGGATCTTGATTAGTTAAAAGCACGAACTTAAACTAAGTTTCAGCACTACAATGAAATGTGATTAAACTTCTACGGTGTTTCCAAAAATTAGTAACAAAACAGTTACTGTCTCATAATATTGTAAAACTTTTCCGAGTTGTCTACGCTACACTGCAGACGATAGTCGAACTTTTCTAGTTGCGAAATTTGTCTCCAGTGATTCGACTCAAGTGTGCTACTTACTTTCCACATAAGAGCTTAATTCTGATTATGACACTTTCAGCACGAACGCCGGTTTGATTCAAAATTGGATAATGACTGCTTGGAGCTGGCGGTAGGGGGTACTAATAAAAGGCACCCAGTGCATGGTAATGGCGTTCTACGCACAAGATGTAGAAGTTATGCTTATCAAAATTAGGATTGAAGGGGTGGTAGCATGCATAAATGCGCTTTCTGATGCGGCTTAGATTTTTAGAAAAAAAATTGTATTTAGTTTGTGAATGATTGAAATCGCGTTATATTCATTATGTATCTAAAACGGATTAAAACGGTTTCGTGATGGTAAGACATTATGATTTTTATTCTAAAGTTTGGAGCGTCAAAGTATTTGAAACGAGTGTAACGAGTTGCTATTCATGACGAGCATCCGTTTAGAAGTAATAGTAGGTCGTCTATGGTTATGCAACCTATGATACAGTGCTCGAATTAGCATACCAAAAGTGAACTTCTAAAGCTTAAGCCGGAAAAAAGGAAAGACCATGAATCCTGAGAATTTTGGTGTCCCTAGCCATTATCAAAACACGACAAAAGTTCTCACCCACTCCAACGCGAACGTTAATCGTGCGCCTCCTTTCACTGTTGAATCGATGGAGTACAAGTACACTGTTCTAGGGAACCAGCTTATAAGAATATTTAAATCTGGAGCTCGGTAGTAAAATTCTAGAGAGAAACTTTCTTCTAGAAAACTGTGCAATATGATGGGGCGCACATTTTTCTGTAATCACATATTAGGGTGACTCAAATTTTTGAAATCCGGCATGTAACTCTCTTTTATCTTTGCAGATAGAGTTAAACTATGTTCTACAATGTTGTAGCCCCGTCAATTTTGCGCAACTTTGTAGAAAAAATTTTTTTTTCTATCTTTTAAAATAACCGATTTAGAGTTATTTTACAAAATTACAAGCAGAAAACTACGGGTGTGGCTTAAAGCTCAAACTGGAAAAAAATTGACAGATTATAGCTTTTTAACAATTCTTTTGCGTTTTGGTACCCCTGGTTTTATCAAAAACACCTCAAAACATTCCATCCACGTCAACATGAACGATAATCGTGCGCCTCCATTCACTGTTCAATCAAAGGAGACGCCAAGTACATCGTTCTAGGGAACGAGTTTAGTGGGAAAATTCAGATCTAGAGCTCGATAGTAATACTCTAAAGCAAAATTCTCTAACAAATTCAGCATCTAACTTTCTTATCAATGCAGATAGAGCTAAACGATGTTCTACAATGTAGCTGTTATTTTAAGCAACTTTGTGAAAAAAATTCTTTCTTTCAAAACAACTGATTTAGAGTTACTTTGTAATTCATAAACCAAAATAAGGTGACAATGGAACAATTATTGCCGTTATGAACTTTTAGTACGAGAACGACATTATTTTACTTAAAAACCTGAATTAATCCACCTAGTGATGCAGAAACCTTTGTTATACTAACTATTACTTTATACATATTAGGCCAGTCAATTACAAATCGTATACCAACGTAATTCCAATTTCAATAATGAATTAAATGAATTTAACAGATAGTTTTCAGAGCGTTAACCAAAGACGATCATTGAATTAAATCTTGACGTGGTTTTCGCAAATAATATACATGAGTCTTATTTTTTCGATCACAAACCAATTTTTAAATGCTGGCTAAAAGCAATTAAATTTTTTCTGAGATAATCGAACGTGGGGAAACAGTAATAGATGCTGATTTCAACCTAGAACAGCAAGCATGTATGTTAGTTTAATGCGGTTCTACTTATTCGCTTTATTTTCAGAAATCGCAGGACCTAGATTTATGAATCAGCATCAAGTTTTTTTTTTACGAATTGAAGCAAACTTCTACAAACCTGCTCTCGAAATATAGTTCAGAATTATGCAGGAAAAAAATATAGCTATTGATGACAGTTGTCAATTTAATTCTGTCTCAAATGCATTATCTGAAAATGAATGCTCTCCATGATCTTTGAGAATTTTGGATTTTCAGAGTGTAGGCGAGAACATTATTCTTTTCGAAGGCCTAGGCTGTATGAAAAAATCCGGAATAAAGACTTTTTAAATCTTGCTGCGATAACGAGAAGTGGAATAACATGGATACTTTGTTTGCACTTAGTCTTAAATTAGAAAGCAATATTTATATCTTAAATGAGCATATTGTATCATTCATAGAGATAAGTGACTTTTCACCTGTAGAGCCATGTAGAGTTGCTTCAACACTTTTTCCCTATTTTGCCGATTACGTTCATCAGCTTCTTTAGATTCCTGGTCACAAATTTAAAACATAAAATAGGTGTTCAACTGAAAAATTTTCCAGCTGTTCAAAACGTAGCATTGCAAAAAAAAAACAGCGATTTATTTGTGGTTTTCTCAACGGGTGTCACTGACACATTCGTACGTAAATAGGTCTATACATCTTTTGTAAAGCTTTTCAAAAATCTGCATCGCTAATTGTTTCACATTTGCACACTGTGGGATCAGATTTTACTAGAATGCTTGGCTCCCGAAAGATGTAAATGTTTCTGACTCTTCGCAAATCTAGGTTCAACGTACAATTTAGTATATATTTCATAAGAAGTGAGCACGGATGCTTTGGAAGATAAGAAGCTAAGTAAGCATTGCAGTTTCTCCTAAAATCTGGTTTAAATTTCAAAAAAAAGCTAAAGGGTAATTTATTTACACCAGTTAAGACGCACTACGAAGAGTGTAAAGATTATGAAAAGTTGTCGATGATTGTTGGTTTCCTTTGAGAAATAAATAGCGAGACGAAAAAAAGAGGGATGGAGAAGAAGAAAGAGCAGTGAGAGAGAAAAATTATACAGAAAGTAAAATATCCCATGTCTAAAATATACTTTGGTCAAAACTCTACAGTTCAAGCAACCAATAAAAGATTGCACTCAGTATGATTTTCAAAGAGCTCTGGGGCTTTTATGCGAACATCAAAATGGGAATAAGCGTTCTGTAAAAAGAGTATTTTTTTATTATTTTTCTTTTTTGGGTCGATTTTAATATACTACACATATAAACAACATATTTACACATACATACGTACAGGCACTCATACACAAACATTCATAAATTGTTCAATTCGTCGATCTGAGTAAATTGGTATACAACACATGGCCCTCCGTGACATTTATTTTATCTTAAAAGTTAAATGTCTTATATAAAAAATACTCTTTGATCAATATCTTAAAATCTAAGCCACTAATCAAAAACCACTCGGTAGCATTCTGGGGGAGCATAGTAGCTTCCGTTTGCCTATAAGATCATCAAAATCGGATATTGCGTTCTGTAAGAAAGGTGCGTTAGTATTTTGCGGCACATACATACAGACAACATACATACACACACACACATGCACACGAACAGAAATTGCTCAGTTCGTCGAGCTGAGTCAGATGGTATATACGATTCGGCCCTCCGGATCATGGATCTATTTTGCGTTTTTCGACCGATTTTATAACCTTTGTTTAGTATAACAACGGTAATATAACAAAGGTAAAAAGGTAAAAGAGCAATCTTTTTCTCTATCTAGGGTAATCGCTCCATTATTCATCTCAACAGCTTGGTGCACCTATATTCATCTTATTTCTTTCATTTGACCAATTTACCCTCAAATTTCTACAAATTTTGGAAAGTAAATCTATTTGCTTTCGATTTTCTCAAGTGGCTGAAAGTTTTACGATGAAAATATGGTAACATTTGACGATAAATTGGTCAAAAAGGCGTGATGAGATGAATATAGGTACTGAGATGAATATAGGAGCGGTTACCCTATTTTGTTTCATGTTTTTCGAAAAAAATATATAAAAAAGAACAAATTTAAACCTACAATTTAACTTAAGAAAGTGTGCAGTTATGTTTTGAACTTCACAAGTGTACAGCTTGCGAGTTTGGATGAATATGTTGAGCATATCTTGTACGGATGAAGAGGTACTCGGCCTGAAAAGGTTCGAAGATTCAATGGAGATTTCTCAAATGATGCGGCTAGGATGCGGTTTTCTAAACAAAGATCCTGCGATCTAGAATCGAAAGGATTAAAATGGAGCAAAAATTGAATGTAGTTTACTAACAGTGATAAACGATACAGCGAAGCGAGCACTCGGAACAGCAGGAAACTACAATGGTTTTGGTCGAAAGTCCGATGAAGAAACGAAAAATGCACTACTGACGGTTGCAGAAAACCGTAAAAAGCAAAACAATTCATCGAAAAAGACAGTTATTGATTACCCAAGTTCATAATCTATGATTAAACTTCATGTGACTTTTATTATTGATTATCACAAATAAATTTTGTTAAAAAATAAAAATGTGCATTTTTTCATCGCAGTAAATCAAGAATAACTTTCTGCTAGGCATAGAATCAAATGTCCCGGTGACATAATATTTGGAGACTCCGCGTCGACACCATCGCATTTCCTACAGAAAGATTATCAAGGCGTCATAGGTTTCGGTGTCAGGTCACTTCACGAGAAAGCAATAGGAGTGGCGAAGCGTTAAGTATCTATACAATCTTCGTAGCTTTCGTAACAGTTGCTTAAAATAAATGCGTAGCTCCCCTACGCTTTGACTTCATAAGGAGATATCCGGATATTTGAATATGCTCGAATTTAGTTACAGGTCCGGTATTCTTACTTACTTTTACTTTTTTGGCTAACGGGCCGTTCACCGGTCTAGGGCCGAACGAATTAGAGATGTCCAGCTTCTTCTGTCTTGGGCAGCCGTTCTCCAGTCTCCCCGTACACCAGCAGATCGTGCATCTTCTTCCACCGCGCACATCCACCGCGTGCGAGGCCTACCACGGAGTCGACGGCCTCTTCCTGGTTCTCTACTGAAGATAGTTTTGGCGGCTCTCTCGTCTGGCATCCTGGCTACGTGTCCAGCCCACTGAAGCCTGCCCCGCTGTATTACCTTCACTATATCAGCATGTTTGTATACCTGGTACAACTCGTGATTCATGCGTCTGCGCCACACTCCACCTTCCAATTTACCGCCAAGTATCGATCGCAGAACTTTACGCTCAAAAACTCCGAGCACTCGTCGATCAGCTTCCTTCAGCGTCCATGCTTCATGTCCGTAAAGGGCCACCGGGAGTATCAGCGTCCTATACAGCGCTATTTTTGTGCGAGTTTGCAAACTACGGGACCTTAGCTGGTTACGCAGTCCGTAGAAGGCCCTGTTCGGAACTGCAACTCGTCGTTTCACTTCACGGCTCATATCGTTGTCACATGTCACAAGCGTACCAAGATAAACGAATTCGTCAACCACTTCAAATCGTTCCCCATCTATCTCCACCTCAGCACCAACACCACGGGGACTCCCACGCTCTCTGCCAGCTACCATGTACTTCGTTTTGGCAGAGTTAATGACAAGTCCCAATCTCGCTGCTTCTCTCTTAAAAGGTACGAAAGCCTCCTCCACGGCCCTACGGTTGATACTGATGACATCGACGTCGTCCGCAAAACCAAGAAGCATGTGAGATTTCGTGATGATCGTACCGTTTCTTTCGACGTTTGCTCTTCGTACTGCACCCTCAAGAGCGATATTAAACAGTAGATTGGAGAGCGCATCCCCCTGCTTCAGTCCACCCAACGTTACGAACGCGGCTGATGTCTCGCCAGCTATCCGCACGTACGATTTTGATCCCTCCAGTGTCATACGACTCAGCTTAATTAGTTTCGTAGGGAAGCCGTGTTCCAGCATGATCTGCCACAGCTCGTTTCTTTTCACTGAGTCGTATGCCGCCCTGAAGTTCACAAACAGATGGTGAGTCGATAAGTTGTACTCCCGGAACTTATCGAGGATCTGTCGCAGGGTAGAAATTTGATCCGTCGTGGAACGCCCTTGTCGAAAACCAGCCTGGTATTCGCCAACAAAGGATTCCGTTAGCGGTCTCAATCTAAAGAACAGGATACGGGAGAGCACTTTATATGCGGAGTTGAGCAACGTTATCCCTCGATAGTTGCCACAATCCAATCGATGGCCCTTCTTATAGATAGGGCATATGAGGCCTTCCAACCAGTCGTTCGGCATTTGTTCGTCCGCCCAGATTCTTAGTATTATCTGGTGGATCGCATAGTACAGCCACTCGCTTCCCGCTTTTAGAAGTTCGGCCGGAATACCGTCCTTCCCAGCGGCCTTGCCGTTTTTCAGCTCACTAATCGCCTTTTTCACCTCCTCCTGTTTTGGTGGCTCCACAGCTTGTTCGTCACTCATTCCACGCGTCGTACCTACCACCTCTCTCGCAGTCGTTTCGATGGCGCCGTGAATACTGCTCCACAGCCCATTTATGTCTTCCACTCCTTCCTCCTGCTGTTCTGCGATCCGTTGATCCAGCTCTCTGGCGTATTCTGCTGCCACGCCATCAGCTTTCAACCGCTGGATGTTGAAACGCGTCGTCCTCTCTGTGCGAGATTTCAGCACGTTCGACAACCGTGCGCGGATCTTACAAACGACGAGATAATGGTCAGAGTCAATGTTTGGTCCCCGAAAAGACCTAACATCAGTAACATCCGAAAAGTGCCGACCGTCCATCAGTACGTGATCGATCTGGGAGCAGGCTTCTTCTTTTGGATGCCTCCAGGTGTGTTTCCGAATATTCAAACGTGGAAAATAGGAGCTACATATGGCCATTCCTCTGGCCGCGGCAAAGTTTATCAGCCTCAGGCCGTTTTCATTGGTTGACGAGTGGAGGCTATGCCTTCCAATGACCGGACGGAAGAATTCCTCCCTCCCAACCTGTGCGTTTGCATCTCCGATGACGACTTTTACGTCGTGTTTTGGGCACTCGTCATAGATTCGCTCAAGCTTGTCATAGAACTCATCTTTGACTCCATCGGATTTGTCGTTTGTCGGTGCGTAGGTGTTGATTAAACTGTAATTGAAGAATTTGCCCTTAATCCTCAACACGCATATACGGTCATCTACGGGCCTCCACCGGATGACTCTTGTTTTCTGATTTCCCAGCACTACAAAACCGACGCCCCGTTCCGCTGCTTTGCCGCCACTGTAGTAGATGTGGTACTTGAAAGAAGTGCGTGCAATAGGGTCTACTGCACGGAATTCCCTTTCTCCGGAATTTGGCCACCGAACCTCCTGAATCGCTGCGATTTCGACTCCCTGCCGCTGTAGTTCTCGAGCAAGCAAGCCAGCCCGCGCCGGTTCATTGAGAGATCGGACGTTCCAAGTACCCAATTTCCAATCGTTTACCTTAATCTTTTTCCGTGTTCGTAGCCTAGGTCTTTGCCGATTGATCCGTTCCGTATTTCTAAATTCGTTGTTCGTGGTTGATGAAAGATTTCAGTATGCTACCTTACCAGGGTCGCGGTACCTACATCCTGCTGAAGGGGTTACCATCTTAGGTGTAGCTGGTGGGATACAGCATTCCATAATTCAGCCGCCCGCTTCGGGTCAGACGCTGTTGTACGCCGCCCCTATGGGGATACAGCCGCGTACGACCCCCTTCCCAGTCAGCATACGACCATAGTTTCCACTGGGGTTGGTTACCCGATCTCCGCTAAAGTTACTCGTATTCCGGTCGGCACCACGCGGAGGTTGGGACAGGAGTTGATGGACAGAGGTGAATGGCCTCATTGGGGTCTCAAGTTACACGTGTCCAGCCATTTGCCAGCCACCGGTATTCTAGCGTGTGCTTTTTTGCAGTGTTACATCATATAATAACTCGTAGGCGCGATATTTGTTGTGATGTACCCGCACACCGAGCTAAGCGCGTCGTTTACCAAAACGAAACCTGCTGCAAACCCTGCCCTTTTCTCCAAAATCCCAGTGATTTCTCGTGGAAATGCAGAGGTGTTCTCGGCTTCCAATAAAGCGAGTATCACGTCAACATATTCCTATACACACTCCTTCATTGACCTGCATTCGGATGCGGCCGGCGCTGGTATTGCCTAACACAAAGATTAAGATCACCAGTTTTTACACATTGAGGATGAATGTTAGTCCCAAGCAACATCCGTTGGTTCTCTGTGTAATTACAGCTGATTTGGCACCGCGGGCGGTCAATCATGCTCATGCTCATGCTCATGCTCTCAGTAAATCAAGAATAACTTTGTTGGGATTCAAGATAAACATATACTATCATCGGCAATTTCGTATCTACTTGGGCTTTCACACTCATATTTTTACTACAGAAGGACACGTAGTTCACAAGATTTATTTCGACGTTACGACCACAAAAAAACCCGTGCTGCTAATATAATTCCGGCAGATAGTAAACAAGGTTTCATTGATAATAGTTTCAAAAACTTTCGATTTCACACAGAGCGAAGTTATTCCTCTATAGTTTGCTACATTGCATTTATCTCCTTTTATAAAAACTGGAAATACATAAATATGATTCCTTCCAGGCAATAGAAAAATACTGTTGATCGAAAAAGCGATTAATGAGCCAGGGTAACGGTGCTGCAATAATATCTAAGCACTGTTCCATAACAGCAGTAGAAATTATTCCTGGTCCAGGTGCAAAGGAGGATTTCAAACTACCTGCAGCGGAGATCACTGACTGTTCGTTCCAGGGGGGATTTACTGCTGTCAAAATTCATATATGTGTGCGTTATCGCAGATCAACTCTGGTCCATGAAGTTTGTTGGTCCATGACGTTTAAAAGATTTCCTGTGTGGCGAGGAAACTTCATGATTTTCAGCTAATTGCAGGCTGCTGCCACCAAATTTCACTACGCAACGCAGTATGAATGAAAGTTTTCCGCGATTTCTAGAGTTTTGTTATAAAGAACGTTACAATTCTACTAGATTTTACTTCAATCAAAACGACAAAAACCAGTACAACCGGACGTCTTGTTGCCAAATATGCTGGTCACGGTTACACGATATTTGACAGATAGATTCCCCCTGGTTCATTCACTCAAAAAAAAAAACATCTATATTAAGTACTGCGGCTCATTCGTTGTTTTGCTTTCGTCTCGATTAGACGCAAATTGTTTATCTCCGTTTGAGTTCGCAAAATAACAATACACGAGTTATCGTACGGGTGTTTTTTTGTCGATTAGTTCTTGTGCTGCGCGATAACAATAGCCTGTTATATATCGGCAGAAACATCTGCACACTGGTAGGGGCAGGCTACCCCGCCAGTGATTCGATACACAGCTGATATATCAGCAAGAATAATTCTCCCGCACCGCTGTTACCCCGCTAGCAGCACGGACCATCATACGATCGAGCGAGTGGAAGTCAACTACAAGTGGCATCTACAAGGTCGCGTGTAGGACACGGCCACTGCGTCTCAACACGAAGCTGGATCGTCATTGTTTGTTCTGCGGAGACGCTCGATTAATTCTACTATCAGCCGTGAGGTCGTGCCTTAGACGTTCGGTGACGTATTACCTTTAGAATTTTTACTATTTTTATCAATATTGACGTTGGACTAACGTCTATATCGAAGTTAGGCACCTGAATTTGAAAATCTAGTAATTCAACCGGGGAAAACCAGGGAAAAGTGGTCAGGTTTTGAGCGCTTATATATCAGTCATTTCTTTTCAGAATTTCGAGGTTTTGGCATCAACCGACCAGAAATTCTTTTACGGTTGAATTTATGTAACAAAAATAACCTATTGTTCGAGATACACTATTGAAAAATTGATAAATCACATCGATTGTCTAAATCATACCGAGCAACCAATCACCACCTCTCTTCACAAGCACAGTCGACACTAACGGATACAACCGATCTGACTTTGTAAACAGTCTCACAGCTTTCAACCAATAACGAGCTCGCTTTCGGTAGCTGCAACAGGTGTTTCAACACCGTTTTAAAATGCTTCTTTTATCATTACCACTGAACAGATTCTAAACACCAATGGCTTGATTGAGAGGGGAAATATTGCGCAAGATTGTCATATAATAATTTAAATATGTTTTCGATACTAAACTAGTTAAAAGTTGTGTTAAAAGTCGAGCACATTCAACCAATCACAAGCTCGCTTCTTGTTTGCTCGCGGATGGATTTTTGCTTTGGGCTATATAATAGCCTGTGTCGTCTCATAGCAAGTGGAAGGCCTCATCAGTTAACAAGTGGAAGGCCACCAGGCCGGTCTTGTATAATCAGCAGCGGTGGCTGATTCCAGCGGCCAAACTGAGCTGCAGCAGAACCAGAGCGGTGGTATCAGGCAGCAGCGGCGGAGGTAGTGGGCAGCTGCATTTCTTCATTCAGTTCGGTTCTCCTTCGATCTGAGTTGGACCCCACCAGCGGTAATCCAATTCAGATATCGTTGGGTGAAAACTGCACGAAACTGCCAGAACTGCCAGAAACTGCACGAGCCAGCACCGCCACTAGGAAAGCTACCGCCATTTAGTGTGTGTGCAGTGTGCACATATAGCGTATGTGCATCTGTATTGCTATGACATTTGCGATGATAGGGATGGCGCTGTTGCGTGTGTATGGCTAGCTATAGCGTGTGTAAGACACTAGCATGTGTAGCATATTATGGCTATTGCGTGTATATCTTCAGCGTGTGTACGGATAGTTATAGCTTGTGTGTGGATAGCTGCTGCGTGTGTAATGATTAGTTATAGCGTATGTATGGATAGTAATAGCACATGGTTGGATAGCTTATGCGTGTGTATAGATAGTTGTATCGGATGTATGGAAAGGAATAGCGTGTGTATGGATAGCTTCGGCATGTGTGTATAAAAAACTATAGCTACAGCGTGTGTATGAATAGTTTTAACGCGTGTTTAGATAGTTATAGCATGTGTGTGAATAACTATAGCGGGTGTTTATCGAAGATTATTATTGTCATTGAAAATATTAAAATGTCTTAACGAACACAGTTGTGAATTTGATTTTACAGCAGCGTTTTAACTTCTTCAGCCAGTCTTAATTCATCGAGGAAAAATTACTACCTATGAATGATCAACACTTATTTACTAGAAATTTGAATTAGATCAAAACGGGTTCTTTTGAGTATCATAAATTATTGGTAAAAAGAGTTGCAAGTTTTCTCAATGAGCATTCATTAAATTTTCGTTTTTGTTTCTCGGTGCGCGGTTTTGATTTTGTTTCTCGCACACAGAGAAAGAAACAAACTTGTCGCTATCGTGAAAAATAACAAAACAATTAGAAATGCTCTAAATCACAACTGAAGACGTTAAGATATTATCCTGTCACTCGCCCAAACCTTGATAACAACTACCGAAAAACGTGTGATTGAGCTCTTGCTATATTGAGTTATTGAACCAAACGTTTTTGTTTTTCAAATACATGAAGTTATATGCAGGGCTGGAACTAACCTAGCATGAGTTTTATCGATTAAATGTCAAACAATTTTCAAATTTAAAATTTTCGTTTGAATCGTTCTGGGCTCCAATTTCAGATAGTTTCGTAAAGTTTGCTTTTTGCTTAGATAGGAAAATTTTACCAATTCGCTCAATTAAATGATTGTCTTGGTAGTGCAGCAAACAAAGGGTTGATTCGAATATGTATGAAATGACAGCGATTAAATAAAAGATATCCATTCTTTTAGTATATATTATTATTTATAACGTTTTAACGTCTCAGCATTCAGAAATGCACTGTTAGATAAAATTGCATCAAATACTAGAGTTGCAATTCTCTCTATTATTTGTTTTAATGGAATATAAGAATACCGTAGTCCAACGTCATGCGGTCGTGTCTTAAATACCACCCTCCTACTTTTTTTATTACTATGTTATAATATTATTATTAATATTATTATTGATATTATTATTGTTATTATTAATATTATTACTATAATTATTATTATTATTATTATTACTATTGTTATTAAAATTAGTATTACTGTCTTTTTTTTATTTGATCCATTGTAGATTGAAAAATTGTTTTTAAAATTTAACATCAACTACTTGAAACCTCCCCCCCCCCCCCATATTCGAATATTTATCGTTTGTGTGCGGTAGAGCGTAACGCTCCCGCAAAATGGACGATATGCAGGTGCAACTTTTCCTGGAGGTGGAAACAAACGGGGAAGAAATTGAAATTACTCCCATCAGCTCACCCCTACCTTCCCCTGTGCCCTCCCCTTTGCCAAGTCCTGTACCAAGAGTACCGGAAGTACGGGTAAAAGCTTACCCAGATGCCGCTGGCGGTCCCAACGTTGTTTTTTTCCGGCCCATAAAGAAGCCATTGAATATTATTCAAATTGGCAAAGACCTGGCAAAACATTTTTCGGCCGTAACCGAGATTACGAAGGTGAGGCCGAACAAACTGCGAGTTGTCGTGAGTAGCTTGAAGCAAGCAAACGAAATTGCTGGCTACGAGCTCTTCACGAGAGAGTATTGCGTGTACATCCCTGCCAAGGATGTAGAAATCGACGGTGTGGTTACCGAGGGGAATCTCACTGTCGATGACATTTTGCGTCATGGAGTTGGCTGTTTTAAAAACCCCTTGATGCAAAGTGTAAAGATACTGGATTGCAAGCAATTGCATTCAGTATCCATCGAAGAAGGGAAGAAGAAATTCCTCCCTTCGGATTCCTTCCGAGTAACATTCGCCGGATCCGCGCTGCCGAACTACGTCCGCTTGGACAGGGTTCGTCTACCTGTACGCCTGTTCGTACCGCGGGTCATGCATTGCCAAAACTGTAAGCAGTTAGGTCACACAGCCACCTACTGCTGCAACAAGGCACGCTGTAGCAAGTGCGGAGGCAATCATGCTGAGAACGCTTGCAGTGGGGATACTGAAAAGTGTCTTTATTGCGAGGGAACTCGGCATGACCTTCCGGCATGTCCCGCGTACAAACAGCGCGAGGAAAAAATTAAGCGTTCCCTTAAGGAACGATCAAAGCGCTCTTTTGCAGAAATGCTTAAGAGGGCTGAGCCACCCTCGACAGGAAACATCTTTTCCTTTTTGCCAACCGATGAGGGTAGATCTGACGATCCCGTCGAAGGGTGTTCCTATGCCTTGCCAGAGGGATCTAGGAAGAGGAGAATGCTCAACTCTCCTAATCTTTCTCGTAAAGGTCGTAAGATAACCCCTAGCGGAATGACCAATAAGACAACACAAAAAGGAAGCGGTGAAGAAAAACCGAAGCAAGTACCCCCCGGTTTTAATTTCAAATCAAACCAGGAGTACCCACCGCTTCCTGGGGCACCAAAAACCCCTCGTGCACCCATTTCTCGATCAGAAGACATAAAAGAAACAGGGTTCATAAAATTCTCTGATATTGTGGACTGGATATTTAAAACATTCAACATACCAGATCCCCTTCAAAACATTCTTCTTGCCCTTCTCCCAACAGTGAAAACCTTTTTGAAGCAACTCACAGCAACTTGGCCCCTCATTTCAGCTATCGTTTCTTTCGATGACTAATACGTTGAAAGAGGTTAGGAATTTTGTCACTGTGTTACAGTGGAACTGCAGAAGTATCATCCCCAAATTTGATTTATTTTCACATTTGATAAACACATACAATTGTGATGCGTTCGCGCTTTGTGAAACTTTTCTCAATTCTAATGACCAACTTAATTTCCACGATTTTAACATCATTCGTCGAGATCGAGACTCACATGGTGGAGGGGTACTTTTAGGGATCAAAAAGTGCTATTCTTTTTTCAGAATCGACCTCCCCTCGATCTCTAATATTGAAGTTGTTGCCATTCAAACGAATATGAATGGAAAAGACCTTTGCCCTGTTTCGTTATATATTCCCCCATCCGCGCGGATTGAACAGAAGCAACTCCTTGATATAGCAGAATTGCTTCCCGCACCTTTTTTGATTTTGGGAGATTTTAACTCTCACTGTTCGCTATGGGGGTCGCTGTACGACGACAACCGATCTTCTTTAATTGGTAACTTGATCGACGACTTCAATATGACACTTTTGAATACTGGGGAAGCGACACGTGTACCTAATCCTCCAGCACGTGAAAGCGTGCTTGACCTATCCCTCTGCTCGACATCACTTGCGTTAGATTGCCAGTGGAAAGTAATCAACGATCCCCACGGTAGTGATCATCTTCCAATCGTTATATCAATTGCTAATGGTTCAACTCCCCCGAACCCAATCAATATTTCCTACGACCTTACACGTAATATTGATTGGAAGCGTTATGAGTCTATTACAGCGGAATCTATCGAGACTCCTTCCTCCGGAGGAAGAATAGGAACTTCCTCCGGAGGAAGAATACGCGTTCTTAGCTGGCTTGATAATCGACGCCGCGACGCAAGCTCAGACGAAACCGATACCCGGGGTAACGATTAGACAACGCCCTCCCAACAAATGGTGGGACAAAGAGTGCTCTGAGCTGTACGCGCGAAGGTCCGCGGCGTATAAGGACTACCGGGAGTACGGCACTGTCAACCTACTACGAAAGTACGAGGCACTGGGCAGGCAGATGAAGCGCTTAGTAAAGGCGAAAAAACGCGGGTACTGGCGGCGGTTCGTAAACGCGTTGTCGAGGGAAACAGCGATGAGCACTCTTTGGGATACCGCCAGGCGCATGCGGAACCGTGACGTTTCGAATGAGAGTGAGGAGTATTCAGATCGCTGGATACTCGATTTTGCCAAAAAGGTCTGTCCGGATTCTGTACCGGAACAGAAAACCTTTCGCGACGCGTTTATAGTAACTACGGAAGAGCCTCCATTTTCGATGTTGGAATTTTCAATGGCTCTCCTGTCGTGCAACAATAAGGCTCCAGGGTTAGATAGAATAAAATTCAACCTGTTGAAGAATCCACCCGACTCTGCAAAAAGACGCTTGTTGGACTTGTTCAACAAGTTTCTTGAGCTAAATATTGTTCCGCATGACTGGAAGGAGGTAAAAGTCATTGCTATTCGGAAACCCGGGAAACCTGCCTCTGATCACAATTCATATAGGCCGATTGCGATGCTCTCTTGCCTCCGGAAATTAATGGAGAAAATGATCCTCTTATGGTTAGACAAATGGGTCGAAACAAAAGGGTTACTTTCAGATACTCAATTTGGCTTTCGTCGGGGCAAAGGGACGAACGATTGCCTAGCGTTGCTTTCTACTGAAATTCAACTCGCATTTGCTCGGAAAGAGCAAATGGCTTCTGCGTTCTTGGATATTAAGGGGGCTTTTGACTCTGTCTCTGTAGAAGTTTTAAGCGCGAAACTTCATTCGCAGGGACTTTCACTAAATCTGAATAACTTTTTGCTCAATTTGTTGTCAGAAAAGCATATGTATTTCTCACATGGCGATTCGACAACTTCCCGAATTAGTTACATGGGTCTTCCCCAGGGCTCATGTTTAAGTCCTCTCTTATATAATTTTTACGTCAATGACATCGATGAATGTCTTGCAAATTCATGCACGCTAAGGCAACTTGCAGACGATAGCGTTGTACCCATTACTGGTAGCGAGGCTAGCGATCTGCAAGGACCATTGCAAGATACCTTAGACAATTTGTCTGAATGGGCTCTTAAGCTGGGTATCGAATTCTCTCCGGAGAAAACTGAGTTGGTCGTTTTTTCTAGGAAGCATAACCCAGCTCAGCTGCAGCTCCTACTAACGGGTAAAACGATCTCTCAGGTTTTAGTCGCTAAATATCTCGGGGTCTGGTTCGACTCTAAATGCACCTGGGCTTGTCATATTAGGTATCTGACACGAAAATGCCAACAGAGGATTAATTTTCTTCGTACGATTACCGGAACCTGGTGGGGAGCCCACCCAGGAGACCTTCTAAGGCTTTACCAAACAACGATATTGTCAGTTCTTGAGTACGGCTGTTTCTGCTTTCGCTCCGCCGCGAACACGCACATTATAAAATTAGAGAGAATACAATATCGTTGTTTGCGTATTGCCTTGGGTTGCATGCAGTCGACCCATACGATGAGTCTTGAAGTGTTAGCGGGACGGAAGAATCGTTTTTGGAATCTCTCTTACCGGTTGCTAATTCGATGCACAGTTATGAACCCATTAGTAATTGAAAATTTCGAGAGGTTGGTCGACCTTCAATCTCAATCCAGATTTATGACTTTATATTTTGACTATATGGCTCAAGATATTAATCCTTCTTCATACGATTCCTCCAATGTCGCACTTTTAGATACTTCTAATAATGCTATATTCTTCGACACCACCATGAAACAAGACATTTCTGGTATCCCGGATCAATTGCGACCCCAAGAGATCCCTAAGATTTTTTCGAATAAGTTTAAACATGTTAGTTATGATAAAAGGTTTTACACTGACGGATCTAATCTAGATGAGTCCACTGGCTTCGGTGTTTTCCACGAAAATTTTACCGCCTCCTACAAACTCGATGCTCCTGCTTCCGTGTACGTCGCAGAACTTGCTGCTATTCAGTACTCTCTTGGAATCATCGAAACCCTACCCACAGACCACTACTTCATCTTCACAGATAGTCTCAGTGCCATTGAGGCTCTGCGATCGATGAAGCCTGTGAAGCACACCCCGTATTTCCTGGGGAAAATACGGCGGTTTTTAAGTGCTTTAACAGATAAAAATTACCGGGTTACCTTAGCGTGGGTCCTTTCTCATTGCTCGATTCCGGGTAATGAAAAGGCTGACTCTTTTGCTAAGGTGGGTGCTATTGATGGCGATATTTATGAAAGACCAATTGCTTATGATGAATTTTATAGCATTTTGCGTCAGAGAACACTCAACAGTTGGCAATCATCATGGAACTTAGATGAACTGGGACGGTGGCTACATTCCATTTTTCCTAAGGTATCGACGAAAGCATGGTTCAAGGGGTTGGATGTAGGTCGGGACTTCATTCGCGTGATGTCCAGACTTATGTCCAATCACTACACGTTAAACACGCATCTCTTTCGTATAGGGCTTGTAGACAGTAATCACTGCGTTTGTGGCGATGGCTACCATGACATCGAGCATGTTGTTTGGTCGTGTACCGAATACTGTGGTGTTAGGTCCGAGCTTATAGACCGAACCGAACGTACCCGTTAGAGACATTCTGGGAAGCGGTGATCTCCAGTACATGACACAGCTATACTGCTTTCTGAAAAACGCTGACATTAAAATTTAAAATTTTCTTTGTCTATTTGTCAGATTAAGGATACAAATATGCTATGCTGAAGACACGGAAACGAAGAGCCCGCATCTATGCTTACACAAATATTTTGAACCCACAACAAACAAGAATACAATTGCTCTACCAGTTGAAAAACAAAGTTCCAAAATAGTTTTAAGTCAAAATTGTATCTCCCCTCCTCTCACCTTAAATCCCCACTAGCTCGTAGTCGGCCGCGAGAATAAAGAAAAGGCCTTCCTCTTTTCCCTGCTAACGTAGAATTAATACGAATTGTACTTGGCTCAGTAAAACAGAAAATGTATCGTGCCGTGTCAAATAAACTAATTTAAACCATTAAGTACCAGAATCGAGTACTTGTTTACGACACAGAGGAGGGTCAGAAGTGCGTCCCAATTACCGCAGGAGTTCCGCAAGGTTCTATCCTGGGCCCGGTGTTGTGGAATGTCATGTATGACGGAGTGTTAAAACTCAAGTTCCCTGTAGGGGTTGTGATCGTCGGCTTTGCAGACGACATAACGCTGGAGGTTTACGGCGAGTCTATCGAGGAGGTCGAGTTGACGGCCGCGCACTGTATACGCAAGGTCGAGGACTGGATGCGCTCCAGGAAACTGGAGCTCGCGCATCATAAGACGGAGGTCATGGTTGTGAACAACCGTAAATCGGAGCAACAGGCGGTGGTCAGAGTCGGAGACTGCACCATCACCTCGAAGCGATCCCTGAAGCTCTTGGGGGTTATGGTGGACGACAAGCTCACGTTCGGGAGTCACGTCGACTATGCCTGTAAGAGGGCCTCATCGGCTATTGCAGCACTATCTCGTATGATGTCCAATAGCTCAGCGGTTTATGGCAGCAAGCGAAGACTTCTTGCCAGCGTGGTTTCGTCCATACTTAGGTATGGTGGGCCAGTGTGGTCCAGAGCGCTAGGTACTAACAGTTACCGTGGCAAACTGGAAAGTACCTACAGGCTCATGTGCCTGAGAGTTGCGAGTGCGTATCGTACGGTGTCATACGATGCAATATGTGTCTTGTCCGGCATGATGCCTATCAGCATCGCCATCAAGGAGGACAGAGAGTGTTTCGACCAACGTGACACAAGGGGCATACGAGGTACCAGAAGGTCATTCTCGATGCTCCGTTGGCAGAGGGAATGGTCTAATTCCACAAAGGGCAGATGGACGCACCGACTCATACCGGAGATATCCGGCTGGGTCGGGAGACGACATGGCGAAGTGAACTTCCACCTGACACAAATCCTGTCAGGCCATGGTTGTTTCAGGCAATATCTGCACAGGTTCGGACACGCGGTGTCCCCCATGTGTCCCGAGTGCGTGGAGGAGGAGGAGACTGCTGAGCACGTCTTCTTCGTATGCCCCCGTTTCGTAAGAGCGAGGAGCAACATGATGGCTGTGAGCGGGCCTGGCACTACTCCGGACAATCTAGTCCGGAGGATGTGCGACGACCCGGACATCTGGAACGCGGTCGGTGCGGCCGCCTCTCAGATTGTTCTGGAGCTGCAACGTGTGTGGCGGGTCAACCACCAACACGCCAGTGGTAGCTAATTACCAGTCTCCAGGTAGTTAGCTAGGAGGTTATAAGAGTAAAGAGGGTGCATCACGCACAAAAGCCACTTCCCGACGTAATACTTAACCGTCGTTCCGGGAAGACCAGGGCTGGAGACTGGAGGGGTTTTAGTGGGTCGGGACAGGGATAAGTAGGTGTCTGGGGGAGTGTAACTACCCCAGCATCTCTCCCCTAGTCTCATCCCCACACCCTGAGTTCTCTTCTCAGGTGTCTGTTTGCAGATTTCCCCGCCACCTTTAAAAAAAAAAAAAAAAAAAAAAAACCATTAAGTACTGCGGTTGGTACGTCGTTCAAAGCCTGATCTCTTTGCGAAGCATTGATTTGAAGCATCGATTGAATAAGCTAGCGAGGTGCTGTACAAAACATTGCATTTATCAGCACGTGAAGTGGCAAACACATCGTTGAGGAACATAGTCAAAATAAACCCATAATGGCTTAAGTAACTTTTTTCTTTCAAATAGTGACCAAATAGGGACTAAATAGTGATCAAATAGTGACCAAAAAATACAAAAACGAGGGATTTAAATTCATTAAGCAGACAGTATGTGCAGTAGGAAAAGCGAAACATGAGCGAACTGGAAAGCGGACGGCTGAATTATGAATACGGCGTCTCGCCAGCTACACCCAAGACGGCAGCCCCGTCGCGAGACTAGGCATCCGCAGCCTTAGTAAGGCAGCATGCCGAAACATTAAAATACTACGAACAATCAAGAATTGAATACGGACCGGAACAATTGGCAACGACCTAGGCGACGAAATAAGGACGACGATTGGAAGCTCGGTACATGGAACTGTAGATCGCTGAACGCCCCGGGTGGCGACCGGATTCTGCTGGATCAGCTAGAACCCCGCCACTTCGACATCGTTGCGCTCCAGGAGCTTTGCCGGAAAGGAGAGAAGGTACGGAGGATTTGTGGCCGCAAGGCACAGTACTACCAGAGCGGTGGCACAACCAATGAGCTGGGTACCGGCTTTATAGTGCTGGGCAGGATGCAGAGTCGTGTGATCAAGTGGCAGGCGATCAGCGACAGGTTGTGTTTGTTGAGAATAAAAGGCCGGTTCTACAACTACACTTTCCTCAATGTGCACTGCCCTCACGAAGGAAGACCCGATGTAGAGAAAGAAGAGTTCTACGCACAGCTGGAGAAACTCTACGATAGCTGCTCGCGTAGAGACATCAAGATCGTCATCGGGGACATGAACGCGCAGATCGGTAGGGAAGAAATGTGCAAGCCGGTGATCGGCCAATATAGCCTGCACACCGTGACGAACGACAACGGCCAGCGATGCGTCAACTTCGCAGCTTCCCGAGGACTGGCAGTCCGAAGTACCTTCTTTCCCCGTAAGGACATCCACAAAACCACCTGGAGATCACCTGACCAACGTATAGCAAATCAAATTGACCATGTTCTCATCGACGGCCGGTTCTTCTCTGACATTACAAACGTACGTACCTATCGCGGTGCGGATATTGGCTCGGACCACTACCTAGTTGCGGTATCATTGCGCTCAAAATTGTCGACCGTATATCACGCGCGACACCGCCGAACCCCACGGCTCAACATTAAGCAGCTCCGGAACTCCCAGGCTGCGGAGGAATACGCGCAACAGCTTGAAGCGGTGCTACCCACAGCGGAGGGGCTGGGCGCATTGCCTCTCGAAGACGGCTGGTGCAGCATTCGCACAGCTATCGTGGAGACCGCAACGGCGACACTAGGAGTGGAAGTACCGAGTGGCAGAAACGACTGGTATGACGGGGAGTGCGAGGCAGCGGTGAATGAGAAGAACCGGACCTGGGCGATATACCTGGGTAGGTCAACGAGAGAGAACAAGGCCAATTACAAACGGGCACGGAACAACATGACCACGGTTCTCAGACGAAAGAAGCGCCAGCAAGAGGATCGTGAGCATGAGGAGCTGGAGCAGCTATACCGTGCCAGTGAAACGCGGAAATTCTATGAGAAGGTAAACCAGTCCCGCAGAGGCTATGTGCCGCAAGCCGACATGTGCAACGACGCGGATGGGAACCTTCTCACGGATGCCAGCGAGGTGGTCGACAGGTGGAAGGAGTACTTCGATGGACACCTGAATGGCGAAACAGCAAACAGAAGCGGAGCAGGAACTGACCTAGGAGCACCAGCAGCGGATGACCGAGTACCAGCTCCCGATATTCACGAAGTCCTTTGTGACATCGGGAAGCTGAGAAACAATAAAGCCGCAGGCAAAGACGGACTGCCGAGCGAGCTCTTGAAACATGGAAGAGAGGCGCTGGCTAGAGTGCTGCACTGGGTCATTTCCAGGATTTGGGAGGAGGAAAAACTGCCAGACGAGTGGATGGAGGGAGTTATCTGTCCCATCTACAAGAAGGGCGACAAGCTGGAGTGCCGCAACTACCGCGGCATCTCGCTTATCAATGCCGCCTACAAAATACTCTCACAGATCCTGTTCCGCCGTCTATCACCTTTAACCAGGGGGTTCGTTGGCCAGTACCAAGCGGGTTTCATGGGAGCCCGTGCCACCACGGACCAGATCTTCTCAATCCGACAGATCTTACAGAAATGTCGCGAGTACAACGTGCCCACACATCACATCTTCATTGACTTCACGGCGGCCTATGATACAGTCGATCGAGAACAGCTATGGCAGATCATGCACGACAACGGATTTCCGGATAAACTGCCTCGATTGATCAGAGCTACCATGGCGCAAGTGATGTGCTTCGTGCGTGTTTCGGGGATACTCTCGAGTCCCTTTGAATCGCGCAGAGGGTTGAGACAAGGTGATGGACTTTCCTGTTTGCTGTTTAACATCGCCCTTGAGGGTGTGATCCGGAGGGCGGGCATCGACACGAGGGGCACAATTTTCACAAGGTCTGTTCAGCTTCTGGGCTTCGCGGATGACTTCGACATCATATCACGTAACTTTGCGACGGCGGAGGAAACTTACGCCCGACTGAAAGCCGAAGCTGGACGGATCGGATTGCGGATAAATGCGTCGAAAACAAAATACATGCGAGCGAGAGGCTCCAAGGAGAACAACATCAGCCTCCCAACTCAAGTCTCTGTGGACGGTGATGAGCTTGAGGTGGTCGATGAGTTCGTGTATTTGGGGTCACTGGTGACCGCCGACAATAACACCAGCAAAGGGATCCAGAGACGCATCCAGGCAGAAAATCGTGCCTACTTTTCACTCCGGAAGACACTTCGATCGAATCGAGTGCGACGACGCACGAAGTTGACGCTGTACAAAACCCTGATAAGACCGGTAGTCCTCTACGGGATCGAGACGACAACGCTTCTCGCGGAGGACCTTAACGCTCTTGGAGTTTTTGAACGGAAGGTGCTACGGACTATCTACGGTGGAGTACAGACGGACGACGGAGAATGGCGACAGCGCATGAACCATAAAACCAAGTATAAAAATAGGGGGTGAGGTTCGACGAGAAACGTCTTTTGGTCACGAATGAAATATTTCATTCTAGAACTTTGTCACGAAAAGTATTCACAAATGTATTGACGATGACAATTTGAAAAATTGAAGACGTTTCTGGTTTTTCCTCCTCCTGGTTGTTAATACAAAAAAGCAGAATGTTTCTAACAAATCACTTTTTGACAATTACCAAAAGTTTGTATAAGGATCTCAGCCCCACCTTTTCGACGCTTTCTCAGCATTCTTGACATTGCATTACAGAAAACACTATTGGTATGAATATGAATTTTCTCACAAAGGTCACCAACATGCCGTTTGTGCGGACTGGGAAGCTATTTCCCCAGTTCCGTTATTGCACCCACTTGTAGCATCAATTCAAGTATGTGAGCAACACATTATGACTCCAATCTTCAAGTTGACCACACTAAGGGTGTGCGAAATCTCTAGTTTCCCAAAAATGAACGAAAGTTATCGAAATTGAGCGCATATTTTTTTAATAATTAG
This sequence comes from Wyeomyia smithii, assembly GCF_029784165.1. Taxonomy (NCBI): domain Eukaryota; kingdom Metazoa; phylum Arthropoda; class Insecta; order Diptera; family Culicidae; genus Wyeomyia; species Wyeomyia smithii. The sequence continues at coordinate 164,599,685 of NC_073694.1, forward strand.
TAACAACTTATGATTTCTGAACCAATTCTGCTATTATAAACTCCAATTAAGGTGGAAGTGTGTTGAACCCATAAATGGCCGACTTCGAGCCACCACGTGGTCGACTTTCAATTTTCAAATGCTTACCACTCAGTAATAGTTAATACGTCACTCATGAAAACATATCATCATGTTTGTTATGGCGACGAAAACAGAAGAGAGTGTTTACTATATTTTCCTCAATTTTCTAATTTTTTTGGAACATTTTTCACTTTTTTTAGTGGTTTTAACCCTTAGGGTCATTCGCCACTCCATTTTTCACTTAATTAAACTCAAAATATTTCTCAACGAAAAATTCATAGGTTTTAGTTATTTTTTGAGGAATTCCGAGGAAAATTTCATTCAGTTTCGGAAACCTCGTTATTTCGCAAAATTTTGCACAGCCTTACACCACACACCTGTAAGATTCAAACAAACGCCTTTCGGAAACACACCTTATTCCACAGTACAACGCAATGCTACTTTAAAATAAACAATTGATTTATTCTGTTTAACTTGCTTATATCTCTCTATATTAGACTCTTCCTAAACATGAAATCACTTCGTACGAACAGACAGTAGTACAAGTGCTTCTCGTATCACTACGCCGTAAAATATATATACCTATATCATTCTCCATAAATACATAAACTCTCTAACTTTGAATAAAGCTTCTCGATAACATTCACTAGACGCACTTAAAGCTATATCTAACCCATAGCGAACTAGAATCATTTTCAGTAGAACCAGCTATGAAATAACCGCACTTTGTGATGCCTGCGTTCTTGCTTCCGCCGAACGGGGGCCGCCTTCCCGCAGGCAGCTCAGTGTACCTGTACCTTCAAATCGAATATTTCGCGCAGCAGGGGCTCCACCTGGGCGGGATTCACGTCCAGATAGACACTGATTATTTCGTCATTCAACCGGTGCAGTTCGGAAATTTTCTGCATCAACTTTAGGAATATGGATCGAGCCTCACAGCCCGGATAAATACTCTCCAGGTAACGGCGCAACAGATAGTAGTAAGAGTTCTGTGTGGAATAATTAAGATTAATTGTTTTCTAAAGGATCTCTCATCAGTTGGTACCTGTTCCAGTTTTATCACATCGGAATGTACCGTTTTCGGCCGATCAGGCGTAAACAGCGTTATGGCACACATGATCAAGATAATGTTCTCATCCGAACGCCATTTCTTGTCAAAAGTACGGATAAAACGTTCGTGTTCCTGGTATACGTTACCCTTCGCCAGCTTCAATATGTCAGCGCGGATGTTGGACATTTCCTCCTGGCTGTGGGGAATCTGTAAAGCGTCTTAGTTAGGTTGTTTTACATTTTTATTGATGATGATATTTACCTTCCAGCTGGCTCTATCACAGTCGTACTGCATTGCCGACCTGAGTATCATCATCTCCGTACAGCCGGCCTTCAGCAGCGCCAGTTGATCCTCCTGGCACATGTTTTTAAATGCACTGATTTTTTTGGACATCTTGATCAACCGCCGGATCGCGATTGCCGTCAGATTGATCACTTTTAGCAGTAGCGGATCATGCTGGTTTTTATTAGACTAGAAAGAAAAAAAAGCTAGCACATGTACCTATAATTTATATCCGGCATCGTTAGATCGATGAAGTAAAACGGTTGGGAGGGTTATGTTCAAATTAGCAAAAAGGTTATTGACAGCTGTACTTGTTGTCGAGCAGGTGGGTTTTTTCGTTGTTCGTAGTCTTAACTGATTAGATTACGATTAGCAATCGGAGAAAACATTGCAAAACTGATAGAGGCTATCTATTGTTTTTAAACAGTAGTATCACAATCCTCACAATCACACAGCAGAAAGTAAACATTCAGGTATGAAGATATAATTAGAAATAGTGCAATTCCAAGCAATATAGGAAAATGATTTTGATCGACCATTTCGAATTTGGCTGGAACTTTGCACAGAGGAACAGCGGTTTTTTGCCTGAGTTTCTTCGTACTTCGTCAAGACCTTCACTTGATCATTGTCGTAAAAATTGAATCAAAATCTGGTTTTCTGTCACTTAACCGATTAAATGAGAAAATTGATTGATATTAGTGTTCGCTTCTTATTTTACTATGACCAATAGATAGCAGTAGCGAGTAGATTTGCTTCATCGCAACCAAGAGCCACGAAGTATAAAACTTACAATGAAATCCCAAAGCATAGAAATTAATACATGAAACAGCCAACTCATTTTCAAACTAATTTCACCTTAACTATTTCTATTGTAGTTAGCACCTACCTTGATGCGACAATCGTCGGAAATAAGCGACGCGAGATCTTCGTCGACAGGTGCGTACAGTGCCTTGTTCGCCACGATCAACTCGTTCAGTTTGGCCCGCTCGGGGTCATTCAGTTCAATGCTGTTGCCGCTAATCGCCGGATGCTGATGCTGCTGGCTGGACGAAGAGGACCCCGACCCGGTCGACCCGAGTAAGGCCCCGTTGTAACCTTCGTACTCGAGGCGTATCGCCTGCATCAGAATTGATTCCAGCGTGTTTGGCAGTACGGTGTGCCCTTCGATGTCCTGAAAGAGTTCGGTGTCTAGCGGCGGCTCTCGCGGCAAGTTTGACACAGGGCTGGATCGATGATCACCGTTAGCCTCTTCGGATGGACCATTGAGTAGAAATGGATCGAACGGAAGAGGAGATAGCGACGGTTCACAAATTTGTGACGTAGAGGACGGAGAAGCCGTTTCGCTCGGTAAAACTGGTATCGATTGCGATTCTATAAGGGATCGAATGGTTTCCAGACGCGGATCCTCATCGTTTTCCCGCAAAGATGAGGACGTGTCGGCCGCTTCCTTGATAGTTTCAAGTACATCTGAATCTGAATGGTTCATCATTTTGTTTATCATCTGAAGTGCTTCTGCCGGAGCGTTCATGAATTTATTCATAATCTGAACGGCGTCCTCCGGTTGATTCATCAACTGCTGCATAAAATGCAGCACTTCGGCTGGGGAGCTCATGATTTTTCCGATTATCTGTAGCGCATCAGTTGGAGAGCTCATGAATTGCGCGAATACTGTCAAAGCGTCTAACGGAGAATTCATTATCTTGCTGATAATTTGTAACGCGTCGCCAGGTGCAGTGATAAAGTGTGATATCAACTTTAGCGCGTCACATTGTGAGTTGATAACTTTGGACATAATAAAAACAGCATCTTTCGGGGTTTTCATCAGCGAGGCAATGGTTTGATTTGCAAGTGTGGGATAATTGACGATGCGATTCACAATCTCTGTCGCACTTGACTCAAGCGATAGCACTGGTAGCAATAGCTCATTGCTATTTAAAGCCGGTTTTGCTCCTAGCGAATCATTGGGTTGCGATGGCAGCACTGATATTACTGATAAGAGGTCTCCGTCCATCGTTTGATTCGTATGTATCAAATTATTCTGCGATGAAGTTGATGAATTGCCGATTTCATTCACCGATGGCACACCATTAAACACGTTTGCATTCGGTGCCGCTAGTCCAGTGTTTCGGTGTAGCATTTCAGCCGCTATATAATCCGATGGAGAATTGCTCCAGCAGTCAGAATCGCTCCCCTCTCGTTTGATTTTCATTGGTAAATCCGAATCCATTATTCCTCCACCGTCTCCAGTGGGAACCGCAAGTCCATCGTTTGAATTACCCCCTCCACTACCACTGCTACCACCACTTCCGTTTATCATTCGCTTCTTTGCCCTGTTCTGCTCGATCTTGTGTCTCTTCAGTGCCTTATCCTCCTCGGACATAATGTATTCCTTTTTCATTCCTATTTGAAAGCACTTATCAAGCCGACACTTCTGACAAAAGCGTCTGGTTACTACTGTAATTTCGCAACTCTCGCTAAACGGACAGGTGAAGCTCTTCGTCGAGAGAGCATTCCGCCGAAAAAATGCTTTGCAGCTTTCGCAGGTCATAGCGTTGAAATTGTAGCCCAACGCTTTATCTCCGCAAACGCTGCACACCTTGCTAGCACCGCTGCTCGAACTCATCGCACCGACTGAATCCGCTTTGTCCGAGGTTTCGGTGCTCATGTTGATTGTCGATCCTACCTTTATCTCCTGCGACAATTGGCCGCTAAGCAGCTTATCAGGTTGCAACCTTTTTTATAGCTCCACTGTTAAGCTTATCGAATGATCGACATTACTGCAATCAATATTTTCATAATGATTACCCGTTGTGACGAAGCCCGGTGGACAAACCCACAGGCCCCAGATCAAACGTTCAACGCAAACACGCAAAACGCCCAACACGTATCGGCCACTCACGCCTCTAAATACCTTCCTAGGCGCGATACTGCACAAATCAAATAATCAAATTTAATTATATTAAATTGAACATAAAAGAGACAACTCCAGCAACAGCTGCACTGACTAATGGTAAATAAAAAATAGTATGAGTCAAGAATCGCACCTCCGAACTCGCGAACAGCAGTGTGAAAATAACAAAAAGAAATAAATAATGCTTAATAATGCTTCAATCTGACAGTTCTTCATTACCAGGGTTGCGAGAGTTTGCACAATTTTACCGTCACGTGATGCTGATTCGGACGACACGATGCTATGTTTTCCAACCCAGAGACTATCGCACGGTGACGTCACGCATCTGAGTTTGACAGCTACTGGTAACTTTGTTTACCTCCGGGTGATGCAGTTTGGTTCTCAATTATAGCAAATCTTTTCAATTGTGACCAAAATGTCCTTTAAATGTTGTACGTGAGGTGCCAGTACACTAAGAACAATTATAAATGGAGCAGCATTTCCACTACGCACACGATTGCTCCATCTGAAAAAAAGCACAAAGTCCAAAACGTAAACAAAGTTACTAGTAACTGTCAGAAAAGTGAGGTTAAAGAGATTCGGTGAGATAGTCTATAGACCTTTTTACGTACGAATGTGTTAGTGCCACTGGTTGAGGAAAATATTTACAAATAGCTGTTTTTAGCAGCTGGATAAATATGCAATTGAACATTCATTATATATTTTAAACTTGTTTCTGCATAAATTTTTTCATTCGTGATCAGAAATCGGAAAAAGTTACTGGACATAATCCACCAAAAATGATAAAAAGTGATAAAAACCGAAACAATGAGATGCGATGATTTACAGTTTGGAGAAAACAAAAGCAACTTTACACGGGCTTACACGCTTACTAGTATTCGTAGGTGAAAAGTCACTTATCTCTATTTCATATAACCAGGGATGAGAGTACAAATTTATCTGGAAACCGCAGATATTAGGGACCATACTTAAATGACGTAGCATAATAGGGGGTGGGGGGGATATCGTCGTTTTGTGACAAGCTGTGACAAGGGGGGTGGGGGGTTGGGTTAAAATCGACGTAGCATTTATTTTGAAAGACCGGTTTTTCGTAGGAAAAATACATACAAAAAATACACTACAACATTACATAAAGTTTTGCAGCGAGAGCTGTCCAAATCTTTCTATCTGTAGCACTCTGAAGTTTTGTGTAAACACACAATCTGTTTTGAAAACAAAAATCGTTGTTTCATTGTGGTTTTCAATAGTTAAAAATTACAAGATACACATTTCTGTTCAAAACTGGAAAGTACAGCGATAATTTTTTTTTGCGAATTTCGGAATATTTTCTGTGTTTTTTTACAGACATAGATAATACGGAGTTGAATAAACATCTTTCTTCCTCGTACCAAAACACAATCTCTTCGAAGCAACATTAATCCATAGCGAAGTAAACATCGAAAGGAATGCTGTCTCCAGTGTATAAGTGATAAATAGATTGAATTAGACACGGTGATTTTTTTTCAAGAATTTTTTTTATGTTGTCACTTGTATTTTTGTATGTTTTTCTCAAAACCAGGATAGGGGGGGGGGGGTAATCGAATGCTACGCTTTTTTTTTCCAGGGGGGAGTTGAAGTTTTGTGACCAAATGCTACGAGGGGGAGGGGGGGTTTGAAAATCATGAAAAAAATGCTACGTCATTTAAGTATGTTCCCTAAGAATACTTGCTGTGATACTTGTGTTTACCGTAACACTTTTCAATTAATTCAAATAATTTTTTGAAGAGTGTTTTGTGTTAAATAAAACATGCTTTCGAAGTTATATATTTTTTAATATTTTCAAACATCTGAGCATATTTTACTTGATTGTTCTGAGTTGGTCTCGTGATGAGATGCCGAAAAGGAATCTTAGTATCAGTAGAATTGTAGTGATGGGCCTGCTGTTATCTGTAGGGGAACAACGGGCAACACGGACAGGGCGAGCAAGATGGACCGTTGCTCATTTCTATATAAACCATTGAGATTAACACAAATCAGTTATGCCAGTTACATACCAACAGGATCCTGGGACTTAGGAGATATTATGTAGATTGAAACAATAGTTAGTTATTTGACAAATAATCAAAATAAGCTTACCGCCAACAGCAAAGCAATGTGATGTAGTTTTGGCCGTGTCGAACATAAGCTTCTGCTTCGGTAAAACTTCAGAAAAATATAGTTTTCAATGACATTGGAATAATTGAGCATATTTGAGACACGTTGGTGAAGATAGTTCAGTGAAAATATTATTTTTTTGGAAATCACATCGATCCAAAAAAATGTTTGCCTCTTGGGCAAGACGGTCAGATGTTGTGTTAGCAAAATGGGCAGTCTGCGAAAACGATAACAGCACCATTTATTATTCTTTTTTCAGCATTCTTAGCATGCTTAGGGACGTTGCGATATCATCGATACTAACACAGAATCGATCCATCTACTTCCGATACTCGAATATTTGGTATCGATGTTTTACGAGCGGTACTCATCGATATCGATACACGCCTCTCAGTATCGAAAAAAATCAAAACAACCTAAACAAAAATTTTTTTTATTTCCTGTGCCATTTTAATGCATCGGGGAGACAACTGGGTATAGATTTGCATCCACTTTGGGAACCGCTCACTGATTGGCTGAAACTCAAAACTTCGAGTGAGTTCAAATTTATCATCAGGCTTACTGTTTATTTTGAATTATAGTTTTTATTTTTGAATGAACTGGTATCGCACAACGATACATGTAGGTATCGATACGTTAGCCTCGATATTATTGGAATATCAGTACCTGCTTCTGATACAAGTATCGATTCTAAGTATCGATGTTTAATGGTATCGCAACGTCCCTAAGCATGCTATATGAGACCCAATGATGGTGATCGGCGATAAAATCAGCGATAAACATTCGAACTTTTTCAGCGTGTGAGTCAACTTCGTCTCTCAGTCGGTTCTAACATTCATCGTACGATATGCCAGTCCGAGTGAACCAATTCGGAGATTCGCTGAGATAATTCATTCTCTCTCAGAGATGGAATTTCCAATAGCTCTACAAACCAATGATTCACTCTTCGCTGATAGAATCCAAGTGTCAAAACAGAAGGGAAGAATCGCGAGACGATAATTATCGGAAAAAAAGAAGCGATTGCGATCGCTTGAACAATTATCCCCCTTTCTTTCCGAGTCGCAAGTGTTGACAGTAAAATAGGTTTTTCATCGTTTAACAAAATGTTGCCTGCTGTTGTCATTGTCAACTCAATGTTCTTTTGTTCGTCGGTTTATTTGCATCGAAGGTTTGTTCGCTGATGTATGTTGGCCGATATCAAAGTTTTTCTTAAACAAGCAAAAAACCTGCACAAATTTTGGAAAAAAATCCGCAAATATAAATAGATTCGAAAAATGCTTGCAAGCTATGCACATAGTAACAACAAATATTTGCCATTTGAAAAAAAAAACAAAATCGGCAACGGACTCTGAAAATCTGCATTTCACAGACAATTCTGTAAATCTGGTATCCCTGTTTTGTGCTGCCTTTTAGTTGGTCTAACGCTTGCAGTTTTTTCCCTCTCTGAGTTTTTGGTTTGCGATACAATTTTACGATTATCGAGACACTCTCACTCACAAGGTGATTCAAACCAAAAATTTTCGTTCCACGGCTCGATTGGATCGGGAGACGATAATGAATTACCTATTTAACCCGATGAGAGAATCGAGAAAGTTAACAGGCTATAAAGTTCACGAAGTATTCTTTCGGCAGTTCATTTGTCACACAAGTTCTCTTCTCGAGAGACGATATTATGCGTGATCAGAATCCAATAGGATTCTCTCATGATAATTCTCTGATACGATTTTAACCATCCTTGATGAGACCTAAAGTCATCAACTCTTATTTGAAATAAAAATCATCATTAAAAATATTGTTAAAAGCTGTAAATATACATGTAAATGATGTGAATGATTCCATCGGCGCAGCGTAAACTTCAAACACGTGCTTTTTTGCCCAGTGCATCGTCCCGTATAGAAAATAAATTTGCTATAGTCTTTCATAAGTCAGTCTTACCAGCACAGCCGGTCCGTTTCATATGCACGTTGTGAAATAGTGGTTTTTCGAGACTGTTTTTATTTTAGTGAAAACTAATATAAAATCACTCTAAAAAGGAAAAGTTTGCATTATTTTATGAAAAGCACTAGTCAATGTCGAATATTATGAATATCGTTGGTTGAAGTGTTGTGTTTTGGGCAGAATAATGAATGATTTTCTTTAGGGTGTCCGTCTTGCCCGTTGTTCCCCTACGTACAATAAGAATTGGCTGCTCAGTCTGCTATTGGAGATATAAGGCCAAATTGAAATAAAAGGAATGAAGCACCAAAGTTTTGCTTTTAGCTCTAAATTTAAATAATATATGCTACATAATTTAAGAAAAAAATATATTCAAGATGAAATGCATAAATAGAAAAAGGATTTGAACTATCAATGCCCTTTATTACTATACTGGGCTCGTGGTTATACGAAAACAATCTCCTAAATTCACTAATTAAATAAATTTGAAATTAGTTCTCGATTCAAGCTACGGAAAAAATGTTCGTTACTTTAAATTTACATTGAAATTGGTGAGCTTTGCAAATAGTGCTATTGTAAATAAGATTTTTTCCTACACCATACACCATTAAACAAAAATTACGTGTTTTGAAGAATGTTTTTCAACAAAATCGCCCATTTTATATTTGATTCTGAAGTTTAACCTAACTCCAGACTAACAACTATGTAATTTCCATCAAAACTTAAGGTAAACTGAAGCATAATCTGGATCGACACATTATCCTAGTTCATCCAAAATACGTCGAAGGATATGATATACTGGATAGCCACAAGCGGAAAAAACAAAAGCACTGATGCTTCTTAAAGATGTACATCGACATGGCCGAGCGCTAGTAAAAAAAAAACAAAAGCGAAAAATCCATATTGATATGGTCGAACGTGAATTCAAAACGGCCTGTGTGGAAATGGTCACCATGGACGGCATTTCAGAGAGGCTTCAAGCGTTTGACAAGAAGAATGCAAGAAGCATTGAATGAATTGCACCTCCAATCGCTCAAATGTAGTTAAAAGGACCGATGAGGCGCGCTCAATCAACTGCACAGACAAGCATCCTGTCTGATCTCGACCGTTTCATAGTCGAAGATTGCGAAATGTCTGAGAGTACTAACAGTCAAACTCTTTCTCAAGGCGAACATGACGTACGTACGGGCTACACAAACTTGGTTCCGAGCCACGGATGCTGATTGATACAAATATCCTTCAGTATTGCGCAAAACTTGAGTTCTCCGAACCAGAAATGGTCACACCTTCCAACGTCGCTCTTTCTGCTGCATCTACTTCAGTGCATGTAGAGAGACCATTTTCCGGATTAGTCCATGAATTAACCTCGTTTCGTACAAGGTTGGATACAACCAACATCGATAACTTAATGGTTAGAAGGCTGAATCCAGATTTACAAGAAAATGTGTTCCAAACCGATTAAAAAACTGACTCCTCTTTTGGCTTGTTACGCAACGATACGTGTTAGCAAATGGTTTTGTTTTAAATGTTCCTCTGGTTTGAATTCAACCGAACAAAACATTGTTGTTTTAATTCTCTAATATTTCGTTTCTTTGTTTTTGACCGACACTGCATGACATGTTGAGCCCGGTTTGATACGAACTAGACATTTTAAAATTTATTATGAGCAAATAAATAAAACTAAAAATATGTTATGATACCTTTCTTTAGTTTTTTTATAAACGCACTCATTTTTATTAGTCGAATATCTACAGTGTGAAGTGTGTCAGCTGATGGAGCAAATGTGTCTTGAAATCTGTATTATTTAGGTTAAGAAAGTAAATTAAACACTCAATATTGTTACCATATATTATCAAAGGACTTACGAAAAATTGGTCATTAAAAGAGTAACTAGTTTTTACAATTATTTTATTGAACCGTGTAAAAACAGACACCTGAAACTTGAGAAAAGTTGCCATATTTAAAATAATTGAATAATAGTTAGGTATTTTGGACCTGAATAAATACCGGTAGTGCGCATTAAGAAAAAATAATAATGGTAAAATTACGGCACATGACATGATGAACTTAGGGATACCATCTGGTCAAAGGTACAAATCAGGACATCTATTTTTTCGGCACAAATTTGATCTAAATTATTTTTAAATTAAACTGGTGGTATGTGATTTGCACTTCAAAATGCGATTCGGTTGTTAATTTTTTAACCACGTATCTCGAACGATCCAATTTTATCAAGCAACTTTGAATTTTCAGTAATTTGTATGGTTCCAAAGAATTCAGCACATGTAAACTGTTTAAAATTAAATATAAAAATTGTCAGATGTTTAACACTATTCACTTTACTCGGGCTTAATTAAAGAAATAATTCACGCACTGAGCGTTCTGTAGTAAGGTACCAAGATTTATCTGAATTATCCACATTATTGAACATGTATCAAGATAGACAGGTTCAATGTCTATTCTCCCAGATCTTTCAAAAATATTGCAGATTTTTCCAGATTTTGAGACCGATTAAAGGAAACGAGGCAAGCAATTTGCCTCGCCTAGAGTCACTGACGAGCAAAATGTTGTATTAGGAAACGCGAAGGAAACTTGGCTGGCGACAGCTGAGTGGAGCAGTTTCGTAGACGAGCTACTCGTCCGAGATCCAGCAGACTCACCATCTGTTATATCTAAATTGGTCAGGCGAGTAAGTCGCTGCTTACCTCGGTGACTGTTATAGGCCCCTTCATTTTCTTTAGCCCGCAAAACGGTAATCACTTCAAATTTATAATTTTACCTCATAAAATGTTACTTTTAGAATTTTATCGGAGAAAAATATCCTTTTGCTTTTATTTTTACCAGCGACGACTTCTAACTGGCAACCAGAAATGAAAAAAATCTTCCACAGTTCCCAATCTCAGGCAACATTCACTTTTCTGTTAACAACTTACCGACTTGTGCCTTGCAATATGAGCTTGGTGATTGAGGGTAATTGCATGTTTTATAAAAATCAGGACAAATGCTAGAATATGAAAAATAAATCAGGACGTCAAATAAGGATCTCAAAATCAGGACATGTCCTGCTTAACCAGGACGGATGGTATCCCTAGATGAACTCCACTGACAAATTTTGCACACCCTATCCTCTTCCTATAAATTCAATGTGGATTCGACTTTTGTAGCTCACATATTTATAAAGGTAATTTTCACTAACAATAATATAAAAATAAATGATGAAAATTACACACAAAAGTGAAAAAATCGAAAGATTCGATGTGTTCGAATCGCCTAAACAATAAAAAACTTGTCTAATTAAGTCGAATATATATTTTGAACTTTATTCATCGTAGCTGTAATGAAGCTGAAAAAACACTTTTTCAGAAAGACAGAATGTACAATTTTAGCCATGAAATTGTCATATAGGCGCTTATTCAGACTATAAGCCAGCTACTGTTGGCTGTGAAAGAGTTTTTCTACAGGCTGTACAAAAAATGAATAATCGCTTCTACAGAATCGATCAGCATGTATAACAGTTGTTCAAATGACTGAGTTATTTCTTTTCAAGCCCTTGTTCGGCTATTCAGGAAGCCGAATGTAACAAGTAGCTGATTTAGTTCTCGAAAATCAACTGATTAAAAACTCATTAAACACTTAGAAATACATAATGCGACCTATGTTCAGCCGTCAGCTGAATAAGATTAGTTATAAAAGTGCTTATTAGGCCAGCGGTTCTCAACCTGGGGTACGCGTACCCCTGGGGGTACTCGAAAGCCTTCAGGGGGTACGCGAAGGAAAAATCAATAATGGCGGACAAAGCAATTCTTCTCTAAAATACTTCTTTTTTTTCAATCTTGCTCCTAAAACATGACTGTAGCAATCAAACAAACCATAGTTCAATTTGAAACCTAAACAAGACTACCATAACATGATCTACCACTACTCTCTCCCACTCTGCGAAAACATTCCAAGCCAGGGGGTACAATCGATATGAAAAATATCGCCAAGGGGTACGCGAATAAAAAAAGGTTGAGAACCGCTGTATTAGGCCAATAAATGTTTCTTGGGTTAGTAGTATGTTTGTTAAAACAGTAGCTCCTTTAAAAGTGATTTGAAAAAAATAGTTGGCATTTATGAAGCAGGTGACAACGACAGGAAATCTTGTTCCTAATGAGAATGACGAGTAAAATACTTTGTAAAATCAGTTATTTATGATTTGCTCTGCTATCAGAAATAATACCCATCGGCTCCATTGAAAGCATTAAAACCATTTTAAAATGCAGTAATAACGTAATTGGATTGTTTAGCTCTTCACAGATTTCTGATTTTAATATATCAGCTTAAAGAGTGTAATTTTCTGAGCAAAACGTGATTTCGAGAAAAAAATTATCATTGTCCTTCGATCTTTAAACGAAGATTGAAAAATCACTCTAAATCGCTTCAATGACAGTTCACCCATATATCAACTGTCCTTGTAGCGGTTTCGAACAGTTATAATTCGTGATTTAAAAATCGAAGAACAACGATAGAAAATTTTCGAAAATCACGTTTTGCTTAGAAAATGCAGCTCTTTCAGATGATACCGTAAAACGGGGCGAATAGAAACAGTCCGCCATATATCTTGCAGTGTACAAAAAATACTATGATGTATAGAATGAATATAAAAGTTTTAAAACATGGGTCTTGCCCAGACCGATGTCATGGCAACTGTTTCCTGAAGCTGCCGCCGATGATGATGACGCTAGTGTTGAAAATATGATCATAAGCTCCGTTCATTGTGCCGCATGTGTTACTGTACAGATTTTTTTCGTGCTTCTAACCAGATTGAATTTAGGGCTATCCAGAACGTGTTGAAACATGTTTGAACATGACCATTTGTGTCCTGCACAAAATCCATAGAATGTTTAAAACAAAACAGTCGTTCTTCGCTTTTTGCATTCCTACACACCACTTGCAGCAACAGTTGATCTCGCATGGACGGAGCTTATTCGGCTGTTTCGCAAGCGCTGACAGCCTTTTGACGGATAATCGAGCCAGAGAGCCAGAGAAAAACGGCTTCAAGCAAAATGTGTGGGGATGACGTTCGTGACAGGGATGTGGTCTTGCCTCCCTTTATTAAGAGTGTAACGTCCATTTTTATAAAATAAGTAATTCATTGTTTTTTTTTTTAAAGTTGCATGTTTCTATTTACCCCGCAATGGGGCGAATAGAAACACTCACAATAAAATACGTTTTCCTTGTTCTGATAGAAAATTCTAGTTTTAATTTGAAGAAAACAGAACAATTGCATCATATTTTTGGATATGAGAGGCAAGAAAACGATATAAAATATCAAAATAGTGGAAATGTTCGGTTTATTACTTCATGTTTGTTATCTTATGAATGAATATGTTCTATTAAGGTCCTTATTAGGAACAGAAGGACCCGGGGTTGGGTCAAGCATTCCCACCGGTCTGGCATCTTCCGGTGTTTCATCTAGGACACGACATCCGGGAACATTTTGTCTTGGTGGAACTGAAACCTTGATTCATATCTCTCGGGTCAGTCCATGTCGAGCATCATGCAGCAGATAAATCAGACTTTCATCACGTTTTTGGAACTAGCGTGCTGGTCTACTGGATTGAAGTCTAAAGGTAACATCCGATTTATCACAGAGTAGTTGATTCTAAATTTCGTAACCGCTTGACAAGGAAACAGTTTTTTTGCGTAAAATCTCAACAGCAACAGGCGGAGCGAATACGTTTTTGGACTTTTTTGTTGGTAAGTCCTGACCACGATGGGCTGAAAATACACGAAACATGTTCCAGACATCATTTTACATATAAAACATTATAGCATTTCTCGAATCCACATGTTTTGGTACAAAAAATAGTCACTACGGCGTTACTTCTATTCGCCCCGTTAATCTGAGAACCGCGAGTTTTCCATGAAACATAGGTAACGTGGTGATGAATAACTTACGGCAATCCTTTAATTCACCGTAGAAACTTGAAATGCTTAACTACCGACCCAGTATATCTCACGAACAAGTTCTAAGAAAAGCAGAATGGCTTCCACAGATAAGGTTTTCTGGTACTCGGAAACGTTCAGAATTTGAGCCCCCATTTTGCATTTTTTTAAGCAAGCCGACAGTAGTGTTGCTAACCCAAAAATGGGTTTGCAGGACTTGTTTATTATTGAACTATCCAAGAAAATATTTTTTGCATGGTTTTTTAATGTAATCGAAGACTCAAAATCGCATTTTTCAAGTTCGGAAGTTTTGTTTCTATTCGCCCCACTGTTTCTATTCGCCCCGTTTCACGGTATATGATATATCAAAAACTGATATAGCTGAACAACCGAATTAAATTAAAATAACATACTGACTTCTTTCTGTTTGGTATATTTTTTATCATTCGGTACAATTCTATGTTTTTATGTACATACACATTTTGCTTTTTAAAATATCTCACAAACTTTTTTAACACCGAAAAAAAAATGATAGATTTTTAGACAGAAGACAGCAAGTATCAAGAAGCGTTTATTCAACCAGTTTGTTCAGTGTTTAATTGATGTTGTCTAATACAATATCGCACGCTTAGCCTTGGGGCTAATAGCGGTCTCGATCAACTAGATTAGTTGAGAGAATTCGTTATCGATATTGTTTTTTGGCACATTTCGCATGTGTAGGATAAGTACAACGATACACCGTGCCCCAGTGCTGAGTCGAGAAAATTTCCAGCTCGAAAAGATCCTCGACTCGATCGGGATCGAACTCGATATCACAACCGTGTGGGAGAGCTAGCCGACCGACATCGCTAACCACAGAGCCACGGGGTTGTCTAATAGCTATTTTTAAATTGAAATAGCGCCTAACCAGCCAACAATCAAATAATGGCGTGGAGGACTTCACAAGTTTTTTAAACCTGAATTCATTGCTTGTTCAGCTGATAAATCAACCTGAGCGTTTTGGCAATCCATTTCACCTATATGCAGACTTTATTCAACTATTTTGAAATTAAAAGCTGTTGCATTCAGCCCAATTGTTTGTTAGGACGCTACGCCAGTGTCTCAAATTAACTTCAAAAAACCTCCCCCCCACCCTTCCCCCATTCTGTGGACAAGCGTGGACGTTTGTGTACCCTTATAAGTTGTCCACGTGGAAATTTGAGGCCCCTTACGTGATTAGTTCCCCCATTCTGTGGACAAGCGTGGACGTTTGTGTACCCTTATAAGTTGTCCACGTAGAAATTTGACGGCCCCTTACGTGATTAGTTCGTTGTTCGTAGAAATTCAACCTTGAAATTTCAAATGATTTTCAGAGATGCAGAAGAGCAATGAAGTGAAAATAAAAACTAATACATCAAAAATGTCCGCAATTTTATCTATGCAACGACATCATGATAATTGTAACCCGTTGTGTGGTTATTTCTTCTAACTTATTTAAATCGGATTCACTTTTGCTTATACAGAATGTACCCTAGTATCAAAAACATAGACGTTAGTTAAAAACATCGCAAGCAAATTACACGGCTCTACCTTTAAATAACTATCATCTTGTTGTGTAAAAGATTTCCAAATTTTTGCTTTTGACAGTTGTCACTTGGGTGGTAGCCCCAGGGGTACCAGATGTGCAGATTTGTCTTGAAAACGTAAACTTACAGTCAATGTACAAGTTTTTATCAGATATTTATATTATTTTTGTACCCAAATTACCACAAATGAGAAGATTTTTTCAAAATCTGTAAAATTTTGTCTGAGCGAGTTTCTTTGTGGAGCTTTGAGTAGAATGATTATTTTCGGACTTAAGCAAATTTTAAGCCGTTTACCTCCTTCTGCAATCTTTTTCAAAATCATCTGGCATCGCTGGGTAGTCCGAAAATCATTTTATTACAGTGTTTTTCTCAAAACTACGGTACTGTTGTCTTTCCTGTTGCTAAAAAATTGTCAACTGAAGAGAATTTTGGATATAATATCGTTGCTAAACTGGTGCTGGAAACTATAGCTAGTCTTGGTCTCACAGATGAAACTAAGGGCATAGTTGCGCCGCTGGCGGTGCTTGCTACGTGTGTCCATTACCACAATGGAAACCATTTGCCACAAGCGAAAGTCGTAATCAAAGTGAATAATAATAATAGAATCAAAAATTATTCAGTCCAGCAAGCACAGTGTTTCAAACCGAACATCGAACAAAAACAATGGAAACGGAAAATTCCACTAAATACCAAAAGCTGGCAGCAGAATATGCAAAGGTATGTATGTTGTTTTTTCTCTGTTTACGGTTGAGGGAATTATCGCTGTTGTCGGGGGATCATTTTTTATCAGTTTGCGAAAGGGCGTTTTTAAGTGTCACTCGTACTAATTTTTCCTTGCCTCGTGATGCATGTTTTCCTCGTACAGCTGCGGGCGCAGGCAAGCGTCCTCAAACGGGCCGTGCTGGAAGAGCAGAACAAAGGTTCCGTATTACGGGAAGCGATGCGAATCAAGGAAGCCAACCTGCGAAAGTCGGAACAGGAAGTGGACAGCCTCGGCTTTCGGAACAAGCAACTAGAACGGCGAGTGGCCACATTGCAAGAGAACTTCGAGCAAGAGCTGAAGAAAGCTACCAGCAAGGGATCGAAATCGAAAACGGGTAGTGATGGTCTCTCGATCAGTTGCGACCCCACCGCCGCGGATTCGAAAGTTATCGTTGAGGAGCTGCAGAAAAAAATACTGGAAAACGCTCAGCTGCTAACGTTGCTGGATGATAAAAATGCCGAAATAAGACAGTATCAGATGCGACTTGATGGTCTGGATAAAGATTTTCAGCTGCAGGTTTCCGTGGAGCAGAAATTGCGTAAAGAAATGGAAGCGCTGGTGTTGAAGAACACTGAGCTTGAAGCAAAGATCTCGGAAGCGACCAGCACAGTAGGAGCTTGTTTGTGTTACCGTTCAAATCTAGTTTTCTAATTGTATACCTTTTTGTAGATTGGCAGTGAAGACGGGTTAAGTGTAACGGCAGATATGGAGAACCACTTTAGTAATCATTTTAGCAGTAGTGCTTCCAGTCAGATGACAATGGGTGCGATGTCAGGAGCTGCCACCAACCATAATAATAATAATAATACTGCTGGAAGTAACAACAACAGCCACAACGGCTATGACGACAGAATCGTGTTCCTTGAGAAAGAGTTGAGCCACTGGAGAGCACAGTACGAGCTGCTGAAGATCGAATCCGCTAGTCACCAACACCGATCATCGACTGCCGTGGCAATGGATAATGTTTCTAGAAAGCTGGAATTGTTACCGCCGGATGCTATAGATAAGTACGTTTAGAGTTTTTTTTTTATTCTGAATTTATATGTTGCTCTTCTTAGGAACACAGAGGACAATCAGACGCAAAGTGAATACCAAGCGCGAGAGCAACAGTTGACGGAATGCTTTACCAAAAGTATAGGCGGCCTATTCCATGACAAGTGTAGAGCGGAGTCCAAGCTTGCATCGCATTTACTTGAGGTATGCTTTTGTATAAAGAGTTGTCACAACCAGCGACTGATTTTTCTTACATTTCTAGTCTCAGAGACTGCAATCTCACTTGGAAATTGTGAAAAACCGACTGAAAGAATGTGAGGAATCTAAGCGTGTCGAGGAGCATCGATATCGCATCATAGAGGACGAACTTGTAAGTAACTGAAGCGTTGGAAACATCCCTTATGCTATAAGATTTCGTTTTTTTTTCAGGCTCGCACTCGCTCGAACTATGAAGAGCAAATTAGCGTACTAACGGAGCAGGTCATCAGCCTGAGTGACCAGCTAGCCAACTGCAAATAGACAGTCGTACTGGCAAGTTCCTGCTTGTTCTTTCGTTAGCTACTAGGAAAGTCTTACAAAGCGTCATTGCTTCTAGACACAAAAAAGAAGATCGTAAACTTGTTGACTAGTTTTGTTCGAACAAATGGAGGGATTTTTTCCTCCAAATTGAAATATCCTTTTTGGTAGAGTATTATAACCTTCTCCTTCCTGATGCTGCGTGTGCAAAATCATACTCTGATATATCAAAACGAGATTTGTGGATGAACATATTCAAACGAAGAATAAGAAATAAAATGTGCAACGTATTGTGTTATTAAGCGATTGTTTTTCTTTTGTGTCATGAAACGTCTATCCTACATGTCCTCATCGTCCTCGATACCGTATTTTTTCATCAGTTCCAGTTTCCGTTTTCGCAGTAACGCTTCTTCGATATCCTTTTGGCTGGGAACTGGAACGTGTGCGGTAAACCTCGGCCCGAGTAGTCCCATCGGATCGTCTTTCTGTTGTCTTTCCGCATCGGAACAGATTCTGGCATCAGACCCGTAGATATCTTCTTCTTGGTCCTGTTCCTTCCGCTCGCCGCTAAGTTGGCTTTCCTTCCATTCTGTCACTGCTTTCTGTATTGCCTGTTTCTCAGCTTTCTCTTCCAGGGGCAAAAGAATTCCGTCATCGTCGTCCCGATAGCCGTAGTAATCAGCATCGATATCCTTCATCAGTTCGGAACGAGTCTTCTTCGGGGGCGGCGGTGGTTCCTGCTCAAACAGCTCCCGAACCCCGGGTAAATCCTTGGCTGCACCGAAGTATTTGTAGCCACGATTGCCAGGAACTTCTCGACCCTCCGCGTCAAACATTTTCGGTCCATACCGCCGGTAGTGTGGGCCACCCAAATCCGAAATTTGATTTTCCCAGTGACGCTTTTCACGAAGCAGTTTGTTTATTTCGTCGTTCAAGTCTCTTATTCGGAACTCGCCCAAACCAGCTGAAAAAAAAAGAATAATTTCAGTTTCGCCACCTATTCATTTCTTTGGACACTAACCGTTTTGAATTTGCGCCACTTTTTTGGAAATTTCGCGAATGATTTCCAGTCGCCACCTCTCGCATTTTCCCAAATCGCGGCACTCGGATGCCAGGTACGGGCGACGTTCGTTTTTGCCGGTTTCTGCTTCCTTGGCCGCACGCCATCGTGCCAAAGTAGTCCTTTATAATTAGTAAATTACTTTTAGTACGTAGAGTCAAAAAATTATAAATTAACACTTACATTGCCTTTTCTGCATTACGAGCCTGAATAAGATGCCAAGAATCAAAGTTTTGGTTATGCGCAATCGTTTCGAAATAAAATATTTTTGACTTACCATTATAGAATAAACCAATTCTTCACTATTGTACAATTATACGTTAGAATATATATGTAAAATTAATTCCGACGAACAAGAGAGGAGCTAAAACGTATGCTGCGTTGTGGTTTGCGTCTTGCGAACAGAATTACAAACAAACTTGAATAATGACACAAGCGGCAGGGTTGAAATCGAGCCATTGAGGGTCAAAAACATCGACTGGAAAGGTACAGCATGCACGCTAAAACTTTTTTGAACTCTTTCAGTCGAAAGTCTCCTGTAAAGCCATCCATTTTTTTCGCACCATAATCACAGAGAACAGACTAACAAGCAAACGATAAAAAGTGTGTAAAACAGATTGCACACGCAAAAATATACTCTCCGAATTACACCCCCGCGTCAGGTTCAGTGGTAAACTAAGATGTGATGTCGCTACCGTCGCCGTAGAGCGAACGACATAGTCAATATATTTTATCGTCAGTACCAACGGGAGTGCAAAGTACATACACTGATGAAAATACAGTCTGTTTAGCGAAGGTAGCGACATCACACTTTACTTTACCATTTAGTATAACGAGGGGTATTATTTGGAGGATAATTCATAGCACACATGCAAAATTTTACACACTTTTTTCAGACCGTTTGTTCGTCGCCTGTTAGTCTGTTCTCTGTGCCATAATGACAGTCGCTGTAATCAGGGTTGCCACATTTATATCTGTATTTTTCTTTGAAAATATATGTATATCTGTATCTCGGGCCAAAAAATCTGTATTAAAAATCTGTTTCGAGCAAACTTAGAATCTTTGATGGAATGAATTTACTTGCAGAACATATTTAAACAAATTCATTCTGCTCTACATGATGTTCATACAGGTTTTTGTTAAATTTATCTTTTAAAGTTTTCGTTAATTTAATATTAGAATCTCCTCCTTGGTCTGCAACGTAGCTTTCAGCTTTTAAAATTGAGATCATTAGCTTAGGGGCCATGCAATTTCTGGTTTCAATTATATATTGAAAGTATGCGTTCTAAACAAGCCGAAGAGTGTAGATTTATATAAAAAATTCTAACAAATGATCTGTAATAGAAACTTGAAATTACCATCCCGCCTAATGGTGTTCAACAGCTCAGACCAAGTTAAGTCATTTGTTTCAATGAATCTTCCGGTCAAAAAGTTTTTTTTTTCAAGCGTGCGAAATGCGTTAGACAGCCCTTGTCAGTCAGTTATTGTTACGAGTTTGGGGAATTATCGCTTCATTTAAATTTTCCAATTTCACGAACGATTTAAGATTACTTAAAGCTGCCATTTTTATAACAGGATCGGTGAAATCGCACCTCTTTGCAATTTGTTTAATGAATTTTGAATAGAAATCCTGACAAATAATTCGAAACGTTTGTTTTCGGGCTTCGTTCATGTCACATTCCATTTCTTCTTCATCGATACCTACATAATCCTGATGTTGTTTTTTCTTACAAAACTTTGAAAATCGAGTCGAATTCTACCTTTGAAATTGATTTCAGTTCGTTGGTATAACAAAAAAATCTGTAAATTCTGTATTTTTGGCAATATTCTGTAATTCTGTAATACAGATTCTGTATTGCTTTTTCAGTTCAAAAATCTGTAAAATACAGAAAAAATTGTATATGTGGCATCCCTGGCTGTAATGCGTGTTCGTAATATATGCCAACCTAAGGGGCGACATCTGGCTTCTTACTCTTCTTCCTCATCCACCGCGATGATCCCTGTTGAATTTTTCGTAAGTGATGCCATTCACTCGGCAAATACTTGAATGTTTTTAATGCTTCATGCATTATGTACAATTCCTCCTGCAGGCGATAATTTTACCGTCTGAGGGTTACCGGAAAGTCTGCATCTTTAATATACTTAAAATCGTACGTGTCATCCATCAATGATTATGATTCATTCATTGACCCATCTGAATTGTACTCTCCGCACAAACAATATGCCTCAACAGGTATGTTCCAAACTTAATCCAGAACGGTTTCAAAAGCAGAAATAAGCTCACACTACACTATTTACTCTCGACATTGAGCAGCGGTATGCTGTTTTTATGCTTCACGCAAAACCGTCATAACTCCTTGTGCACTTTTGCATCTTTTGGTAATTGATATTAATGAAGATCAAACTCGGATCTCTTACTACGCCCGTATTTGTACTTTTTTTAATGTTCACTTGAAATTATTTTAGATTATAACAGGTGACATCATTAAAAAACATAAATCAAAACAACGAACAATGTTGTTCAGCAACACTGCCAGCAAGCCTGATGATAAATTTTAACGCACTCGGGGTTTTCAATTTCAACCAATCAGCGAGTGGTTCCCAAAGTGGATGCAAAATGTCTCCCCTTAGATGCCAACCTGTCTGCTTCAGGTTTGCGTTTGCATTCAACCCCCCCCCCCACACACACACACTCCCTATTAGAGTCTTTGAACGGTGTGTATATTATTTTTTCTTTTGAGAAGAAATGTTAAAAGAAATACATATTCTACTGACTTTTCTTAATTTGAACAGCAAAACTATTGAAAAAATCGATTTTGAATTTCAACAACTGTAAGTGGTTTTAAAACATACCCTACCGTCAAGAAATCATGACACAGGAAGGCCAGGTCATTTTTCAAATATCCACACTCCACAAACCTTACCTTACCAATCAGACGAGAGCCGTGGTGGCTCGTACTGTATCAAGAATTTGTCGCCATGTTGCTCGGTTTTGGGCTGTGTTTCGCCAGTTCCCCAGGCGTCTCATCACCCGCAAGTCTCCTTCGATCTGGTCGAGCCATCGTGCACGCTGCGCCCCTCTATTTCTGGTGCCGGCAGGGTTGCTGAAGAGAAGTGATTTCACAGGGTTGCCGTTCGGCATCCCTACGACATGACCGGCCCACCGCAACCTATTAACTTTCGCCAGGTGTGCAATGGGATTCTCTCCAAGCAGCGCGTGCAGTTCGTGGTTCATGCGCCGTCGCCATTCTCCGTCGTCCGTCTGTACTCCACCGTAGATAGTCCGTAGCACCTCCGTTCAAAAACTCCAAGAGCGTTAAGGTCCTCCGCGAGAAGCGTTGTCGTCTCGATCCCGTAGAGGACTACCGGTCTTATCAGGGTTTTGTACAGCGTCAACTTCGTGCGTCGTCGCACTCGATTCAATCGAAGTGTCTTCCGGAGTGAAAAGTAGGCACGATTTCCAGCCTGGATGCGTCTCTGGATCTCTTTGCTGGTGTTATTGTCGGCGGTCACCAGTGACCCCAATCACACTAACTCATCGACCACCTCAAGCTCATCACCGTCCACAGAGACTTGAGTTGGGAGGCTGATGTTGTTCTCCTTGGAGCCTCTCGCTCGCATGTATTTTGTTTTCGACACATTTATCCGCAATCCGATCCGTCCAGCTTCGGCTTTCAGTCGGGAGTATGTTTCTTCCGCCGTCGCAAAGTTACGTGATATGATGTCGAAGTCATCCGCGAAGCCCACAGGCTGAACAGACCTTGTGAAAATTGTGCCCCTCGTGTCGATGCCCGCCCTCCGGATCACACCCTCAAGGGCGATGTTAAACAGCAAACAGGAAAGTCCAACACCTTGTCTCAACCCTCTGCGCGATTCAAAGGGACTCGAGAGTATCCCCGAAACACGCACGTAGCACATCACTTGCGCCATGGTGGCTCTGATCAATCGAATCAGTTTTTCCGGAAATCCGTTGTCGTGCATGATCTGCCATAGCTGTTCTCGATCGACTGTATCATAGGCCGCCGTGAAGTCAATGAAGATGTGATGTGTGGGCACGTTGTACTCGCGACATTTCTGTAAGATCTGTCGGATTGAGAAGATCTGGTCCGTGGTGGCACGGGCTCCCATGAAACCCGCTTGGTACTGGCCCACGAACCTCCTGGTTAAAGGTGATAGACGACGGAACAGGATCTGTGAGAGTATTTTGTAGGCGGCATTGATAAGCAAGATGCCGCGGTAGTTGCG
Source organism: Wyeomyia smithii (assembly GCF_029784165.1). Taxonomy (NCBI): domain Eukaryota; kingdom Metazoa; phylum Arthropoda; class Insecta; order Diptera; family Culicidae; genus Wyeomyia; species Wyeomyia smithii. Next base: position 164,623,127 of record NC_073694.1, read on the forward strand.
GCACTCCAGCTTGTCGCCCTTCTTGTAGATGGGGCAGATAACTCCCTCCATCCACTCGTCTGGCAGTTTTTCCTCCTCCCAAATCCTGGAAATGACCCAGTGCAGCACTCTAGCCAGCGCCTCTCTTCCATGTTTCAAGAGCTCGCTCGGCAGTCCGTCTTTGCCTGCGGCTTTATTGTTTTTCAGCTTCCCGATCTCACAAAGAACTTCGTGAATATCGGGAGCTGGTACTCGGTCATCCGCTGCTGGTGCTCCTAGGTCAGTTCCTGCTCCGCTTCTGTTTGCTGTTTCGCCATTCAGGTGTCCATCGAAGTACTCCTTCCACCTGTCGACCACCTCGCTGGCATCCGTGAGAAGGTTCCCATCCGCGTCGTTGCACATGTCGGCTTGCGGCACATAGCCTCTGCGGGACTGGTTTACCTTCTCATAGAATTTCCGCGTTTCACTGGCACGGTATAGCTGCTCCAGCTCCTCATGCTCACGATCCTCTTGCTGGCGCTTCTTTCGTCTGAGAATCGTGGTCATGTCGTTCCGTGCCCGTTTGTAATTGGCCTTGTTCTCTCTCGTTGACCTGCCCAGGTTTATCGCCCAGGTCCGGTTCTTCTCATTCACCGCTGCCTCGCACTCCCCGTCATACCAGTCGTTTCTGCCACTCGGTACTTCCACTCCTAGTGTCGCCGTTGCGGTCTCAACGATAGCTGTGCGAATGCTGCACCAGCCGTCTTCGAGAGGCAATGCGCCCAGCCCCTCCGCTGTGGGTAACACCGCTTCAAGCTGTTGCGCGTATTCCTCCGCAGCCTGGGAGTTCCGGAGCTGCTTAATGTTGAGCCGCGGGGTTCGGCGATGTCGCGCGTGGTATACGGTCGACAGTTTTGAGCGCAATGATACCGCAACTAGGTAGTGGTCCGAGCCAATAACCGCACCACGATAGGTACGTACGTTTGTAATGTCAGAGAAGAACCGGCCGTCGATGAGAACATGGTCAATTTGATTTGCTATACGATGGTCAGGTGATCTCCAGGTGGTTTTGTGGATGTCCTTACGGGGAAAGAAGGTACTTCGGACTGCCAGTCCTCGGGAAGCTGCGAAGTTGACGCATCGCTGGCCGTTGTCGTTCGTCACGGTGTGCAGGCTATGTTGGCCGATCACCGGCTAGTACATTTCTTCCCTACCGATCTGCGCGTTCATGTCCCCGATGACGATCTTGATGTCTCTACACGAGCAGCTATCGTAGAGTTTCTCCAGCTGTGCGTAGAACTCTTCTTTCTCTACATCGGGTCTTCCTTCGTGAGGGCAGTGCACATTGAGGATGGTGTAGTTGTAGAACCGGCCTTTTATTCTCAACAAACACAACCTGTCGCTGATCGCCTGCCACTTGATCACACGACTCTGCATCCTGCCCAGCACTATAAAGCCGTTACCCAGCTCATTGGTTGTGCCGCCGCTCTGGTAGTACTGTGCCCTGCGGCCACAAATCCTCCGTACCTTCTCTCCTTTCCGGCAAAGCTCCTGGAGCGCAACGATGTCGAAGTGGCGGGGTTCTAGCCTATCCAGCAGAATCCGGTCACCAACTGGGGCGTTCAGCGATCTACAGTACCATATACCGAGCTTCCAATAGTCGTCCTTTAGAAAAAATAAAAAAATGAATTGAATTTCTAATGAATATTGAATCGCTTCACGGAAAGGACCTAGTATAGGTTTCGCTGCAGTGTTCCAAGAAGCCCATCGTACATAACTTAGCTGGAACCTTGAGCCTTAATCCTCGTCTAATTTTTATGCGATCTGCGGAAAATAATTTCCTTTTACACTGCTAAAAAAATTTTCTTGAAATCCGTGAAAATGGTCGTACACTCAAGAATCGTAGGTTAAAAATATGAAGAAATTGTGGGCACAAATGAGTTTGAGCCCAGGACATGAGTTCATTGTCATTCACTGTTACTCGGTATAGGGATGCCAATGGCTCGATATGTGCTCAATTCTCACTCAACCCAACTAGTTCTTTGTGGTGCTTTCTCAGGGTCGGCAACCGACTGTTGGGAGACTCATGCAACCTGGCGACTTACTGACTTAGCGAAGTAGAACAACCAAGAGACGTTTAGATAACTGGCTCTTTATATCCAAAAAAAAAGGGAAATTCATTCTGACGAACGTTGGGACTACGAGCAGGGGGCCTAGCATGGTTGGTAACCCGCCAACCACGCTCGACGCCTGGGTTCGAATCCCACCGCCGACATAGGTGTCGATGGTTGTGTGGTGGCGTGATCCCCTCACAACCAACCCAACTGGTCTAGATTAAATCCTAGCCGACACTGGGAGATTTTCTGAGGCGAAAAATCTCTCGGATCACGCCTTCCATCGCATGAGGAAGTAAAGCCGTTGGCGCCGGTCCGTTAATCAACGGGTCGTGAGTTAGGATCCTGGGTGGAGTCGCCTCCCCGGGCGTCGGTGATTGGCACAACAACAGTGGCGGAACTAGACCGACGGAAAATAAGCGAGAATAATAAAAAAAAGAACGTTGGGTCCCATTGATGAGGAGAGGGACACACCTTCAGTACACGCGTTCCGGTCGACGTCGACTGTTCGGGATATTCACAGCTTACACAGAATTTCTGCCGCAGCGTGGTAAGATACAATCGAGCCTGGGGACCGCATTCAAGACCGTCCACGAAGTACTCCAGAAATAAAAGTTTATTTTAAGCCGCACGATACACGTTGAGGCGAAACTTGTTGGTAAGTCTATGACAATCACCCCTTTAAATCAATTTGTTTGTTCTTGAAATATTTATTTGCACAAGTTTCAAACAAGTTATTTGCACAAGTTTTAATCAACTTTACGATTTGTTGTTAAAATTTACCTCAAATAAACTATTACAATTAACTTGAAAATGACGAACTAATGGAAATTGTAATCTGATGTAATTTGTATTTTTGTATATTTCATTGGGACGCCAAGCATAATGAACTTTAGAAGTATGTTATTTATTTATTTATTTATTATTACAATTGTTAGTTTAATTTATACCACAAAAAATCAAAACAATGATCGCAGTGGTCCAAATCTTGAAAAAAAAAGTTTAATTTACATTTCCTGGACCGAAACCCACAAGGGAGATTTCATCCAGAGCCCTTACGATTACAACCAATAAAAACGGGGAAAATGTTGTTACTTTTGAAATCTTTTTACTTCTTGTGTCTTAAGACCGCGCATTAGACACAAAAAGTAATAACCAAAAAGTAACAAAACATATGATGGCTACACACTTGTATGTGTTTTTTTTTCAGGAGAACATACAACCAAGAAACACAATGCGTGTGTATCGAGACTTCATTCGTGGCGTTTGTATAGATGCAACGATCAGGTTCATTTCTGGCCCCTTTATTCACACATAATCAGAATCTCACCCGTCAACCTCAAATGTCTACTTTGAAACATCACTGTTTCGTTCCCCTGTGTTAACTTGAAATAGAAATATGTAATACCGTGTGACCAGAGTTGCCGGAGTTGCGAATGTTGTGCTAGACGGGCACGAGTTTTGTATCTTCAAGTGTGTGATTTAGCAAAAACATCATATCAAGAAGACTGGCATCCCTGGATCGATTCCATACAAATGACAAGCGTCAAATCAAACAGCGCACTCCATCTAATAAAGGTGGAAGTTTGTTATGAAAGTGCTGGTAATTACATCGCTACGAAGTCAGAGTGTACGTATGTGGTGGTCCAGCCTGTGCGTTCGCATCGCCAGCACACAAACTAGCATGCGTTAGTTCCACTTTTACTCAAAAGACTGCGCTGTCAAAACTGTCGCTCAATCTCAGGCAGAGTTCCCAGTCTTTTAGATATGATGTTTTTGGTTTTTGGTTTTCTTGTGATATTTTTTCTCTACTCCGTATGCTTACAACAAACAAACTTTTACACGTACACCGGATGAATTGAAGATAGAAGAAACTAGTAACATGTGCAATATATGCGACGGTGTGTGTTGTATCTTGACTGGAGATGGAAAGGGAGAATTTTTCGACAGAGACAATTTTGCATGTGGTTGAAACGACCATTATTAGATAGTCGTACTACCGTAACACGTGAAAAATATATGATAGTATGTGTTGTTACTTGACTGGACAAGAACTTTATTGCTTTTTAAGTAACAGATTTGTTACCCAAAGGGCCAATTTGCGTTATTGCCTTTAAAGTAATAAGGAAAAATTTTACGTGTAATTATTCGTACCATATCGAAAATCTTTCAGCCTGATAGGTTGTGAAGAATTTACGCTACCTCGTATTCTTCGACATTCATCTCGGCATTGAAGAGAATAATAATGTCAGTAGATTCGTAGCGCCTAGCTTCACAACAGATTATTTTAGAAGACGTCCCAGAACTCAGTTCATGAATGAATTTTTTACAGAAAGCAATGAACAACTGACATAACGTACGTAGAAGCAGCGTCAATGTGTTGCGTCAAATATGTTGTCTCCTGTCAGTCTAATTTGATTCGTTTTTAAAAGTGTTTTTTATTAACTCTAAGGCACAATAACACCACTTCAGAATTTATTTTGGCAACAGCTGAACTTAAACTCGCTTACATCTTTGCTGGTTATGTGCTGGATACATTACCAACCAAGGAAACCTCTTGAAATCTTTTAATTTTATCATGGGCTTCGTCACGATTCAAGAAAATTATTTTTCTGAGACTTCTCAGCGCTAAGAATATTTTTTTTATGTATTCAATAGCACTTTTCAGCTTATTTTTTGTGTACTCAGTCTACTGTAAGGAGAATTTATGACCGACAATTTATCTGTTTCTCCGGTTTAAAATGTCATTCAAGCGCTCCGGGTGTGGATGTCAAGCTCCGAATGAGACGACAGCGACAGAAATCTGGTTTTGTCTTGAGCTCATTCATTTATTTCATTGTTTCTCAAACGATCAACAAATTAGTTCTCTTTTGGCTAATCAAAGCAACTCATTCTGATTTAAAAAATGCAAATAAGGCCGTTACAAATTTTATTTTCATTTTATGTCACCCCCCTCCCCCTTTGAAAATCTTGAATATTGGAAGGGGGATAAAAAAAGCTCAAACCGTTTTGTTCATTTTATTGATTTTCCGACAGCATGCAATGCTTAGTTTAGCAACAAACAAGTCCACTGACAGGGAGAGTGTCGTCGAAAGACAAGCGAAATTAATAATAATAATAATAAAATGTTATTTTTCAACATTTATTTGAGTGCAAGTTACAAACGTCATAACTTGCACACAAACTTTGATCAAAGATATTTCTTTTTTTGTCTCGGTGTTACAATTTTTTGCCACCACCTTTGCTAACTTTGACAACCTTGGACATAAAAAGAATTCGAAATTTCTATCAGCCTAACTATATGCTACGCTATTATGACTGGTTGATGATTATTATCATTGATGTTTATACAATCAGATGGAAAAGAGTTCCGGTATTTTTCGCGTCATATCATATTATTTTCTAACTACATCAGAGTACTAAGTACAACAACAACAATATCGCACGCTTAGCCTTGGGGCTAATAGCGGTCTCGATCAACTAGATTAGTTAAGAGAATTCGTTATCGATATTGTTTTTGGCACATTTTGCATGTGTACACTCAAAATATTTTTCACGTTATTGTTACGTGAAATTTCCTGTACTTATTCATTTTCTGTCAGTTTTCATTATTTATGTGACAAACATAACATCTACGTGAAAATCACATGCATACTATGTTTTATCACGTAGTATCTACGTGAACTTGGCAGCGTCAAACAGCATGAACTCTCCGTGCGAAAAGATACAAGAATCAAAATGGCGAAGCTGTTGTGTAATTCGGTCTCTGAATAGTGATGGAAAATATCGCCCAAAACGGACATCGATAACAATCGATAATTCCGGGGCATTTATCGATATTATCGATAAGTATCGATAATTTGACAGTCAACGTTTGCGGTAAAAAAAATTTTTTCAGAGGGTGATGAAAAAAAAACTATTTCAGATGGTGATGAAAAAAACTATGACAGATAATTGAGTTGAATAAATTTCCCATGGAAGGTTATCATGTTAGCTTCCTCACAAAAAAATATTACGTCCTTGTGTGCAGCCTTCCGGCAGTTAACCGGAAGATTCGCCATGGCGGACGAAAACATGCGTGTAGCCATGTTTTTAAGCTCTTTCTTCGTTTTTTTTTATTAATTCCTCCTTCGTTTTCGCGACAAAATTGTTGGAATAGATCTTGCGCTTCAAGTTTTTCCAGAAATTCTCGATGGGAAGCTCGTGGGGAACATTGGGCGGATTCGCCAACTTCGGTACCACATCGATATTCAGCCGCTCCATCTCCTCCAACGATCGCTTCGAGTAGTTGGCCGACGTCAAATCTGGCCAGAGCACCGTGTCTTCGCGCTTATGGTATTTCTTGATGAACGACGCAACTTCCTACAGGCACTTCGTACTATAAATTTCCCCGTTCACGGCCAGCCTGGAGCGAAAGAAGAGCAACTTTGACATCCCTTTCTCACTGATTGTCAGCCACAGCCGCTCCTTCTTGGGGTGCTCACTTCCTTCGTGGGGGAGGTAAAATACGAAGAGCTCTGCTAGTCGTTGCCATACAGGGTGAGATAGGTCTAGTCGTCCAATGCTACTGTCGCGTCGCGATTCGCCGGGAAAATCGACTTGACCATCTTATTCAACCGCTGTCACTGCGTCATTGCCTGCAGCTCCGAGACCAGTGGACGGGACTGCCGCTTCCTGCATGTATGTCCATGTTCTCCAGATGCTTTTTCACTGTTTTAGAGCATGCACCAACCTCTCGGCCAAGTGCACGCAGCGATTTAGCCACTTTTCCCTCGGTCTTCTTCTTCAGCATCCTTTGAAGCTTCTTGTCGCTCAGGGTCGTTGGCCGTCCGGAGCCGGGCTTTCTTTCGATGCACTGATCGTTGTCCAATAGTGTCAAGATGTTGTAGATGCACGAACCGGCATACCCGGCATCCACAAAGTGCCGCACGATGTTCGTTTTTGACGCGGCGGGGTACCGTTTTTTGAACGCGCACACTTCTGAACGGAGTAGCTTCAATTTTTTCGTCATCACTGTTAAAGTTTGACTGATGGAGCTGTCAATTTTTTTTACTTACTCATGGGTTACTATGATTGATGATGCATAAGTAGTTTCGTCGGTGCGATTAAAGGTAAACCCATGAAAAATCGGCAATTTTTGTCCATTTTTTTTACCGCAAACGTTATTCGACAAATGCAATTTTACTATATAAAGACAGACAGAGATGGCCCAAACAGAATGGATACGTTTGCGTTGCGTTGACGTCAATGTGACAGTAAATGCACAGACTAACAGACGTAACACTGGAACCTAGCTCCATCGCCACAAAAAACGTTCATTTCAAATTTTCAACCGAATAACAGTCATCGCGCGAAAACGTCGTCTGGGGCGCTGTCATGCAATCTCATACATATTTTGTAGTTCCCCATTTGAGACATGCAGTAACGCTGACGCTGATGTCGAAATACATGACGCAGCGCGAACATGACAGCAGATGGTGCTAGTGTTACTAACGTAAAGTACTGGAATCATCCAAACGATGATTTTATTGAAAATTTGTTCGACGTGTTATGTCTGTTAGTCTGTGGTAAATGTATGGGCTAACTGTAAAATTGCCGCAAACGCAGCCGCAACGTATCCATTGTGTTAAGGCCTGGAATGACAAATCTTACGATACTGCGAATGAAAATTCAAACAACCGGACGAGTTAAACAGTTTGTTTTGGAAAGTCTTCGGGTTTTACGCCGGGAGTGCTTTCTACGGAGTAGTTTCAGGCCGAAGTTCATTTTGAAGGTTGTATAATAAGGGAAATAATTGAAGCAGGCAAAATTCTGTCAATTTTTAAATGGCCAAAACTTCACGAAAAATGAATCAATTCAGACAAAACACGTTTCATTTTACTGGAAAACTGTCCTAGTTTCCTAGTATAACTTGAGAACTGGACGTGACCAAGGGTCACTGGAAATGTTTCGGATTTCCAGAGTGTGTGCCAAAGTGTACATTTTTGCAACGCGTAGAACTTTTTCTGACATTCTGTTTCACTTAGGTTTATATGTTGTCAATAAATCAGAATTTATTTCGGGTTTATTGGTAGCCAAAGATTGAAAATTCGCCAAGGAATCATCGAGGTATGAATTTATTAAGTATGGGTGTTGATTTTGGCGGTTTTTTTCCCGGTTGGCGGTTGGGTACTAATTTTCTTTGAGCTTGCAGCACTCTACCAGAATTCAGTCGAATATTGTGGGTGTGTAGGTCTTATTTAACCAAGCAACTTTGCAATCTTGCGTTTGAAAAGTTATCTGGATTAACATTTAAAAAGGTCAGATTATTTTCACGCGGATGTTCTCTAAATGGTCATTTATGCAGATTTTCAAATTAACGTGGTTTTTTACGCGCGGTTTATCAAGCGGATTTCTGTATTAACATGGTTTTTTCACGAGGCATGTATCCCCCGCGTAAGAAAACCTAACTGTATTTGAACCTTTTTTTATGAATCAATATATCTTAGTAAAAATTATCTGAACTTTCCTTCAAAAATATAAAAAAATGAGTTGAAGATCCTACTCTGAAAAATATATAATTTTAAAAACAAAAAATGATTTTAGAAAATACCGGTGATCTCAGATTTTTTTCAATTAAGTATTTTAGATAGACAATTTAGTTGCCTAAAACGTTCTATGCGTTGCAAAAATGTACACTTTGACACACACTCTTGAAATCCGAAACATTTTCGGTGTAGGTTGGTCACACCAAGTTCCCAAGTAATACTAATATAATACTGTTTTCCAGTGAAATGAAACCGGTCATCAAAATTGATTCATTTTTCGTAAAGTTCTGGCCATTTAAAATTCGAAAGAATTTTATTTATCTCAATTATTTTGTCTACCCCCTGTATAAACCAGGATACATTTTTGGCGCAACAATTTCGTTGATTTGTATTTTTAGTGGAACTAAAAATTATTTGTTGGGTAACAGATACTTTAAACTTAAACAGTTCCAAGTTAAACTAAACAATTACCAGAGGATTACCAATAGACTGTCGTTATACATGTCCATCATATTATAAAACTTGGCAAGCCAAAGAAAATGCATTTTATTACAATTTCGTATCATTTCTTTTTATGAGATGGTGCAAAAAGTTTGGATATTTTTTAAAGTTCTAAGTTGTCGAATTCATCTGTTCATAGGAAACTAAAAACTATAAATATCTTTTTAGTTACCATTATTTCTCAGAAACTCAGTGACACCCGGGGCGAACCTTTACACCACCCCCAACAATGCTAAATCTTGTCGAATAACAGCACCCAACAAATACCTAGCGGCAAAAGCAACTCCTGGGGTAGGGTAGGTGAGGTCTCCTTCTTTTGGGTCTCCTCCAGTAACCAGCCGCACTGACTTGTGCTCACCCTTATAATATCGATAATTATCGTTAACGCCAAAAAATTAACGATAATATCGATGACCAGCATTTATCGATATTATCGATAAGTATCGATAAGTTTCCCATCACTATCTCTGAACATAAAATTGATTTCATCGATGGCTTGCCAATGAGTGAGATTTAGAAAAACCATAATTCGACATGGAATCTTTAGCTTACAGATTCTGTACAGATTCAGTTCAAAGATCCAGGAGTTACCTGAACATAAACAGTAGCAGCTAACAGTAATTATCGACGGTGAATGTCTTAATATTTGTCAGTTTTTATGTCGTTCAATCCATTTTCGAATTGGAAATTTTGCATGCCCGTGCGATTTATCTAGCAACATATTTTAAATAGTTCTGAAATCTAATTCCTCTCTTAAGAATTTGGGAAACCAGAATCGAAATTAATACGTTTTATAAAACCGGTAGTTAAATTCTACGTGAAAATCACATGAAACGCATATGTCTACTGAATAATATTCACAGGATAAATCATCTCACCAGTAGTGATGGGAAACTTATCGATACTTATCGATAATATCGATAAGTGCTTGACATCGATATTATCGCTAATTTTTTGACGTTAACGATAATTATCGATATTATAAGGGTGAGCACAAGTCAGTGCGGCTGGTTACTGGAGGAGACCCAAAAGAAGGAGACCTCACCTACCCTTCCCCAGGAGTTGCTTTTGCCGCTGGGTATTTGTTGCTATTCGACAAGATTTAGCATTGTTGGGGGTGGTGTAAAGGTTCGCCCCGGATGTCACTGAGTTTCTGAGAAATAATGGTAACTAAAAAGGTATTTATAGTTTTTAGTTTCCTATGAACAGATGAATTCGACAACTCAGTACTGGAGAACTTTAGAAAAATATCCAAACTTTTTGCACCATCTCATAAAAAGCAATGACACGAAATTGTAATAAAATGCATTTTCTTTGGCTTGCCAACTCTTATAATATGATGTACATGCATAGCGGCAGTCTATTGGTAATTCTCTGGTAATTGTTTAGTTTAACTTGGAACTGTTCAAGTATAAAGTATCTGTTACCCAACAAACAATTTTTAGTTCCGCTAAAAATCCAAATCAACGAAATTGTTGCGCCAAAAAAAGTATCCTGATTTATAAAGGGGGTGGAAAAAATAATTGAGATAAAAAAAATTCTCTCGAATTTTAAATGGCCAGAACTTTACGAAAAATGAATCAATTTTGATAACCAGTTTCATTCCACTGGCAAACAGTATTATATTAGTATTACTTGGGAACTTGGTGTGACCATCCTAAACCGAAAATGTTTCGGATTTCAAGAGTGTGTGTCAAAGGGTACATTTTTGCAACGCATAGAACGTTTTAGGCAACTAAATTGTCTATCTAAAATACTTAATTTAAAAAAATCTGAGATCACCGGTATTTTCTAAAATCATTTTTTGTTTTTAAAATTATATTTTTTTCAGAGTAGGATCTTAAACTCATTTTTTTATATTTTTGAAGTAGGCTGACCAGATTTTCTCGGGATAAAAACGGGACAAACGGGTTCAAAAAACGGTACACATGTTAACATTTATTTTTGAATTTTTTTTCCAACCAAAGCATGCAAACAATTGGGACTGCTTCGATGAACTTACCCCATCCTGAAGAGTGCAATTTTCAGCAATGAGTTCCTGAAAATTGTCACATGATGATCGAAATTTTGACTAACAATTATCATGGTCTCAACTTTCAATCTGACCTTTTTAAATGTTAATCCAGATAAATTTTCAAACGCAAGTTTGCAAAGTTGCTTGGTTAAATAAGACCTACACACCCACAATGTTCGATTGAATTCTGCTAGAGTGCTGCAAGCTCAACGAAAATTAGTACCCAACAGGGAAAAAACCGTCAAAATCAACACCCATACTTAATAAATTCATACCTCGATGATTCCTTGGCGAATTTTCAATCTTTGGCTACCAATGAACCTGAAATACATTCTGATTTATTGACAACATATAAACCTATGTGAAACAGAATGTCAGAAAAAGTTCTACGCGTTGCAAAAATGTACACTTTGGCACACACTCTGGAAATCCGAAACATTTCCAGTGACCCTTGGTCACGTCCAGTTCTCAAGTTATACTAGGAATCTAGGACAGTTTTCCAGTGAAATGAAACCTGTTTTGTCTGAATTGATTCATTTTTCGTGAAGTTTTGGCCATTTAAAAATTGACAGAATTTTGCCTGCTTCAATTATTTCCCTTATTATACAACCTTCAAAATGAACTTCGGCTTGAAACTACTCCGTAGAAAGCACTCCCGGCGTAAGACTCAAAGACTTTCCAAAACAAACTGTTTAACTCGTCCGGTAGTTTGAATTATCATTCGCAGTATCGTAAGATTTGTCATTCCAGGCCTACAATGGATACGTTGCGGCTGCGTTTGCGGCAATTTGACAGTTAGCCCATACATTTACTGTCAAATTGACGCCAACGCAACGCAAACGTATCCATTCTGTTTGGGCCGTTACTATAACCGCAATAACGTTTGCGGTATAAAAATGGACAAAAATTGCCGATTTCATGGGTTTCAAAATGGCGTCAAAAACAGACATCGTGCGGCACTTTGTGTACGCCGGGTATGCCGGTTCTGGCATCTACAACATTTTGACACTATTGGACAATGATCAGAGCATCGAAAGAAAACCCGGTTCTGGTCGGCCAACGACCCTGAGTGACAAGAAGCTTGCTGATAACCAAAAGGATGCTGAAGAAGAAGACCGAGGGAAAAGTGGCTAAATCGCTGCGTGCTCTTGGCCGAGAGGTTGGTGCATGCTCTAAAACAGTGAAAAAGTATCTGGAGAACATGGACATGCATACAAGAAGCTGCTGTCCCGACCACTGGTCTCGGAGCTGCATGCAATGACGCAGCGACAGCGGTTGAATAAGATGGTCAAGTCGATTTTCCCGGCGAATCGCGACGTGGCAGTGGTGATGGGCGACTAGACCTGTCTCACCCTGGATGGCAACGACTAGCAGGGTTCTTCGTTTTTTTTTTCGTCCCCCACGAAGGAAGTGAGCACCGAGGTAAAGTTTATTTCACAGACCAAGTTCCCCAAGAAGGTGCGGCTGTGGCTGACAATCAGCGAGAAAGGGATGTCAAAGTTACTCTTCTTTCGCTCCGGGCTGACCGTGAACGGGGGAATTTATAGTATGAAGTGCCTGACAGACGTTGCGTCGTTCATCAAGAAATACCATAAGCGCGAAGACACGGTGTTCTGGCCAGATTTGACGTCGGCCAACTACTCGAAGCGATCGTAGGAGGAGATGGAGCGGCTGAATATCGATGTGGTACCGAAGTCGGCGAATCCGCCCAATGTCCCTCACCTGCTTCCCATCGAGAATTTTTGGGCAAACTTGAAGCGCAAGATCTATTCCAACAATTTTGTCGCGAAAACGGAGGAGGAATCAATAAAAAAAACGAAGAAAGAGCTTAAAAACATGGCTACACGCATGTTTTCGTCCGCCATGGCAAATGTTACGGTTAACTGCCGGAAGGCCGCACACAAGGACGTAATATTTTTTTGCGAGGAAGCTAACATGATAACCTTGCATGGGAAATTCATCCAACTCAATTATCTGTCATAGTTTCTTTTTCATCACCATCTGAAATAGTTTTTTTTCATCATCTGAAAATATTTTTTTTTACCGCAAACGTTAGCTGTCAAATTATCGATACTTATCGATAATATCGATAAAACCCCCGGAATTATCGATTGTTATCGATGTACGTTTTGGGCGATATTTCCCATCACTACTCACCAGATCATGATGAACTCAAATGACAATCACGTAAAATCTACGTGAAAATGACAGTGAAAAATATTCACATAACTTTTCCGGTAATCATAACGTGAAAAATATTTTGAGCGTAGGATAAGTACAACGAGACACCGTGCCCCAGTGCTGAGTCGAGAAAATTTCCAGCTCGAAAAGATCCTCGACTCGATCGGGAATCGAACCCGATATCACAACCGTGTGGGAGAGCTAGCCGACCGACATCGCTAACCACAGAACCACGGGGACCACATACTAGAGTACTAAGTACATATACTCAATTTTGCTCGAACAGAATATCATTCCGATATTCTTCGATCTGAATGCCATGAAACAGTGAGGTTGCTTTTTTGTGACGCAATAAATACATTCAAATACTGCAAAAAACAAAGGCACTACCGGCTGATTTTAAGCATTTAATAGTGCTTTTGGTGCAAATTTGAAATCGCTTGGGTGTAGTATTTCAGAACATATTAATTCGGAGTGCTCCTTTGGATCTGGTTCAAGTATGTATAACATTAAATCTGAATGACAATCTGCTCTCCGCCTCTGCGATGCTTCGAAAGATGTGCTCCTTTTCGTCAACAGCACAAATTTAAAGTTATTGTACACGAAGTAATTTCTTTTTTCACCTCTAGCTTTAACTAAATTGCCTGTTCAAGGTATTTTATTTCGTAACACAATATGTTTGATATGGCGGGCAAAAATTATGTGCAAATCTGTCTCTCCCAACAACACCCAAAACGATGCGTAGCAATGATAAATTAGGCTGACTAAATCATAGTCATAGGCTGGGGGAGGTGTCGGATGATTACGGCTAATGGGATCAGCGGTAAATCGTTCGTTTCCGTTCACTGACCTAGCTAATTGGAGAATTAATTACACCGACTATGTTCCGTGGCCACGAACCATTTCACGGATTTGTTCCGTACGTGATGCTGATGATTATTTTTGCTCCTCGTTACCACCAAAAGTGAGAGCTGATATGAAACCAAAAAAAAAAAAGATACGACTAATCTATTTGCAAACAGCATCACAATCCGTGCGCTTTGTACAAATGAAAGCTTATTTGACGACAGAGTTATATTGTGTCGATGTGGCAGATGACTGGACACTCTGGGCCAGAAGTTAAGCCGCACCTACTAGAGAATCGCAAAAATTACCAAAACGTACTCGGCGGACACTAGTAGCATCGACCGTAAGCTTGGAGTGAACATGTTTTGCGCTGTAAAAAATCAAACGCACAGAACAATTGGAACAAGTATTAATACCTATATTTGATTGGGAAGAAGAGCTTAAAAAATAATCTCTTATGGAAGTTTTTTTTTTTCAAATATACATAGTATAACATATAGGGGTGTTTCCATTTGTTTGCTGCCCTTGTAGTGGGCATAAAATATTAACAATCTCCTCTATTGGTGATTCAACGCGAAGCTCGATGGGTCTATGACCAAGGGAGAAAAATCAATAAAAATTTACCGATAATTCAGCATTTGAATAAGAATTTGTAAGTGTAAGCATCATTTGACAATAAATTCATGTTTAAGGTTATGTTAGATATTATGATAATTTCATCAATTTAATTGGGTTGTTTAACTATTCACGGATCTCTGATTTTTATATATCAGCTAGAAGAGTGAAATTTTCTGAGCAAAACGTGATTTTTTAAAAAACTTTATCATTGTCCTTCGATTTTTAAATGAAGAATAAGGATTACTCCAAATCTCTACAATGACAGTTGGTATATGGACATAGAAAAAGAAAATTCATTTTGTTCATTATTTGTCGAGCAATTGGACAGGACGAGGTACGGAGTACTATGGGACAACGTGTACCAGAAAAAAATGGCAGTGCTACGTATGTCTTATGCAGAGTAGGCAGTGTGACTTTGCACTCGTATCCAAGTGAGTTTCAAAACTTGCTTGCACATTTATTTTCGGTTTGCACGTAAACCCTACTAATAGTGCATTACACTTGAGTTAGATTTGAGTTTGAATCCTGCATAACAACAATTGCATAAAAATCGAATTGCGATGAAATTCGCGCCGCGTCTGCTGCAACAGTTTGTTGCATTGTCCTTTGAAAGCATAAATTCGATCTAAAAACAAAACTCATCGCGTCACATCATCGCCTGCATCGTTGGATTGGCCCTGACGACTCTGTTGATATTGGTTTGGTTTTTAATTGCGAAAGTGAAGGAAGGAAATATTTTTGCTTTTGTTTTCACACATAAATTGACAATTGCATATGAAAATTCGTGTAGGTGCGAAGAGCCTTGAAAATCTCTTTTACTTGTGTCAGGGCCAATACATCGTGCACTGCATGCATTGCACGCATTTAAACTAGAGATCCTCAGAGGGATAGATAAGCGATGAAAAAAACCGCTTATTTGGCAACTAGGTTTCACATATCAGAGGTGCCAGATCTCTTTCAGAGCGCAATGCTCACTAACTTTTTTATTCGGCTCGTATAACTGATGGTGACGGTGGAAGTCCTGGGGAATAATAAAGTGCATCACAAAAACCGTGAAGATGTTAAATTTTATGTTTATGTTTATTTTATATACTTTCATCATTATTCTGTAATAGATGAAGAAAAAAAAATCATTATTCTGTGGACTATACAACAGGTTTGTGAACCACCAGTTAAAAATCACTGTTATGAAGCAACTTTGTAGCATTCTCAATTCATGTTTTAGCAATAAAACATGAAAAACGTGTAAAAATAAATATATTCTTTAGCGACCCTTATTGCAATACCTTTCAATGTGTTACCTTTCTTGTTCATTTGGCTCGAATTTTTACATGTTCGTTTGGCTCACAACACTCTCTTTAATTTTGTAAATAATTTTTTGACAGGGATTTTCTTTGGGGCTCGATAAAGCCGAGAAAAAAAATAATTTTGTTCATTATTTGTCGAGCAGATGGACAAGACGAGGTACGGAGTACTATGGGGCAACGTGTATAAGCAAAAACGCCAGTGTAACGTAGTCTTACACTCAAAATAATTTTCACGTTATAATTACCGGAAAAAATATGTGAATATTTTCCACTGTCATTTTCACGTAGATTTTTCGTGATTGTCATTTGAGTTCATCATGATCTGGTGAGATGATTTATCCTGTAAATATTATTCAGTAGACATATGCGTTTCATGTGATTTTCACGTAGAATTCAACTACCGGTAAAGTGAAAAGCATTTGATTAACTGATGACTACTACGTTTTATGGAACATATAAATTTCAATTGTGGTTTCCCAAATTTTTAAGAGAGAAACTAGATTTCAGAATTTTTCGAAATATGTTGCTAAATAAATCGCACGAGCATGCAAAATTTCAGATTCGAAAATGGATTGAACGACATAAAAACTGACAAATATTAAGACATTCACCGTCGATAATTACTGTTAGCTGCTAATGTTTATGTTCAGGTAACTCCTGGATCTTTGAACTGAATCTGTGCAAAATCTGTAAGCTAAAGATTCCTTGTCGAGTTCTTATGGTTTTTCTAAATCGCACTCATTGACAAGCCATCGAGAAAATCAATTTTATGCTCAGAGACCGAATTACACAACAGCCTCGCCATTTTGATTCTTGTATATTTTCGCACGGAGAGTTCATTCTGTTTGACGTTGCCAAGTTCATGTAGATGCTAGTATGCATAGTATGCATGTGATTTTCATGTAGATGTTATGTTTGTCACATAAATCATGCAGAATGACAGAAAATGAATAAGTATAGGAAATTTCACGTAACAATAACGTGAAAAATATTTTGAGTGTATGTATGTGGGAGAACTTTGAAAAGCCAGCTGTTGTGCTTTTTTTTAAATGTTGCTGATGATGTTTTGAGATAATTAAATTGTGCAGTGCGCAAAACGCAGGATTCCAAACTCAACATTCGTGAAATGTCAAAAGAGTCAAGGCAACATTCGTGTATTATGTAACGCGCGAAGAGAGGGGTGTTTAACAAGTCAAGCATCACACTGCACCAGGCCACCATGCGAAATTGCGTTATGGGGGGTGAAATGGGGGTTGGGTAATGAAAATTGTCGGATTTCGCGTTTCGTAATATACACTCTTAAAAATCACTGAATACAAAGCCCTTTGAAGGAAAAACAAAAAAATATGGTAAAGGCTCGACGAAAAACCTTTATTCGCTTGCATCATTTGCAAAGCAATTTATATTTCCACTGGCTTGAAAGTAAACTTAATTTTACGCTGATTGCGTAATTTTTTGCACGGACGGTATACATATATTTTTTACCGTTGGAATGACATCATACTGTCTCTTTCTAACACGAAAGTGAAGAGTTCTACCTGCTGGCCACTTTTAGTCACATGAACTTTTTGCAGGGCTGTTTCCATATCCATCCGGCGGATCATGGAACCATTCAGATTTTGAATATACAGCAAATATTAACAATTTTACAGCAATAACATACTCCTGTTTCTACCAACACAATCCACCAGCTAGAACAAAGCCGGTTACTGAGCTGCCAGAAAGCTGACAATTTTTTTTAGAAATTTCTAATGAAACGGACACCCAACAGGTTAGAAATAGCATTTAACTTGCAGAAGATAACTCAACTGAAATTTCGGTCAATATATCAAACATAATTTAACCTACTGATAATAATTGAGAAATTTTAAAGCAACGTAGTTTTTGCGCATTTCAAATCATATAGGTTATTTGCTTTTTCTACAGGATTTAATAAAAAGATGGTCAGTTTTACTACAGCATCAGCTACGAGTCGAACGGAGTTTTTATTTGCTCATCACAGTGAACCTGGCGTGTTTGCGGAGTGTTTGCGTACCGGGTCAGAGACTTGCGGGCGAGGCGCAGACAGGTAGTAAAAATCTGCAGCTAGCATGTTAAATAATGGATAAAAAGTTTTTGTACTGCTTGCGGGATTCTGTGTCTCGTACACTCGTAAATGCCGCCACATGAGCACACCACAACAACAGCCCCTCAGTTATTGATTCATTTGGACAAAGTTTTACTGTTAAAATCTCAGCCTGTTGCAGACAAATTTTGTCGAGCATCGGGCGAGAAAAAAATGTTTGTGATTCGATTATTGCCTACTACCTGAGGCCAAAATAAAAAGAGGATTATAAACGAAATTTTTCACACGCCTGAAAATCCCTGGTGATTGGAAAGAACTTTTTTATTAGACAAACATCTGCAATAGTAACGTTCTTAGCACTTGGGACGAATTCATTCTAACAGTCCCTAGCAGTACTCACGATCGCAATAGTTGCGCCACATTAGAAAACAGGAAACTTTGAGGAATCTTCCACGTTTTGCATTCAACGCCGAATACCCAACCATGCAACACGGAATAGGAATAAAGAACAGAATATTTTCATTATCCTATTTTCGGAATCGGAAATCCAATCATAGCCGGTAGAGTAAATTGCATGCATGCTTCTGATACACATTGCAAACCGTACAGTGTTCCTAAGGGATGTCCATTTTCCCGTTCGGAACACACGGATTTGCTGCTTCGTTGCATGCTGGGTTGGATTCTCGTCCAATCTCTCCGATTGGTAACTACATTTCTATTCTAAGAACGAGAACACAAAAGACTGATGTCGAAGGTTCGTTAATAGATATTATAAATAAATACTAAAAATGTGGGGAAATTAGGATTCGCTACCCTAACGACACCTACATCCTCTTGCAGGACGACTATCATTAACCAGCCAGACAATAGGATACACAAACCAAAAGGTTGTCGCTGCTAGAGCCAGACACTAAATGCGAGCTGGATCGAACGGACTCTTACAGTGTTCTGGATTTTTACATGTACCGCGCTCACGGTAAGTCCAGTTGAACCAAGCGTCAATACTGAGAAAAAAATCAAGCCAGATCCAGATGGAATTTTTTTTCATTGCCATAGACTGTTACTCGTTTTACAAGGAATGTCCTAGTTTTAATGCAACTATTTCCAGGAAGAGTAAATTTTTCTTGCAATTATTTCCGAGTAATGTTTCATTAAAAATGATTGTACTATGGGGATTAAGGAAAAAAGGTCCCAGTTTTTTTATTGTCCTTTTACATTATTCACATGGGAATACAATATCTGCGTCTGCGAGCAAGTGCTGTGGTTTGTGGTTGACATTTTACACACTAACGGGTGACAACTAAAATATTGGATTTTTTTTCTACTGCTGTCACAAAAAAGGAAATGTACTAAAACCTGATTTTTTTTTTCATGAAAATTTATTCACTATCAACGAAAACGAAGTTTTTACATGATGTCAAAACGAGAGCATTGTACGGCCTTCACGTCGACCTTTCGAATGCATTCCTTGATTTTACGGTTTGCAGTTCGTTGCTCTCCTCTGAAATCCCTAAGAAATCATCGATTGTACGACTTTGAGACAAATTCCTTGGGTCGCGTATATTGAATACGAATGGCGTCGAATGGTTTCCCAGGATCGTTTGTGTTTTATTGCCGGTATGTGATTATGGTAAATACCTGAGAGGGAGAAACGAATACTACACTCAAAACAGAGAACACGCACATGCGTCGTTTTCTGATAGCGTGTAACTATCTTCTTGCTGTAACGCATGCATGACTCAAACGAAGGAATACTAAATGTGTAAATATTACAAACTAATTTTTCGAGTCTGTGTTTTTTTTTCAATTTGCCGTTGCGTAAAAGTTTTTTCAGAGTTTTGAGTTCGACCTTGATGAACTGTGTTCGAAATTGTAACCAAAGCCTTAAATCATGAGAAGCGCAAGTTTATTGATCGAAGTACGCTAGCATGATTATTACTTAAAGCTTATGAAATATATTATTTTACGTAAAAACAAACCAAAATGTTTTGTAAAACGACAATGAATACAAAAACTGTTTGCGATGAATATTTTTTTTCGAACAACGCGATACCTTTCAATTATAACAATACTCTTCGCAACAAAATGCTTTTTTTCCTTGGTTCAAATTGACAGTCAATGGCATCTCATTCTGGTTCATTTTGACACTCACACAGCTTCGTATCCGTTTCTCCCTTCCAGGTAACTACCTTTCAACGGTAGGTGTTTGTAAAGAAATGAAATCATTTATTTTTCAAACAATCGTTCTGGTACACATTTTAATTGATGGCCAAACCACTGGACTTGAACCATTTGAACCAACCAACGATTTAGACAAGAAGAACGAAGTACTTTATCGTGCACTTTTTGCCATTTTTTTTTTGCAGTGCGGTTAAAACTGTACAATGCGCTTTCACAAGACTTCTTGTTTCGACGCCATTTGGATCAGAGCTGAGCATGAATAAACAAAACAAAAGATACTGGCATAAAGAGGAGAGAACTTACTTAATGTAAGATTTCTTACAAGTTTTATTCTTATTCAAGTTTTATTCTTATTTCTCTCTGAGCATGTTTGTTGTTGGGTAAGAGAGCTTTTAAAAAAAATCCAACATTTTCGTTATCACCCGTTAAAAAAATACACTGTGAAGAGAAATGTTTTCTACACTGAGAGAAAAACACTTAAGAATTTCATAAGTTACTACTTATGATCATGCATAATTTTGATTTCATTAGACACTTATGCACTGCATATCCAGCTTAAGCAAGAGGAATCAAAGGCGAACTTGTTTCCCGAATTTCAAAAGCTTAAGCTTATTTACTTGTACTCTTAACTATATAACATTTGCGTGTAAAGAATAAGTAAGAACTAGTGTAAAAAAGTTTCTTTTTTTATAAAACATGTTAACATACCCTAGTATTAAAAGTTTTATGGCAGCAATTATGAGCTTTATAACTTTAAACTAGTGATTTTCATATCAATCTTCTCATGAAATTCATATTGAAAAGCTATGATTTTGTAATTTTATAAGTGTGACTTATGAAAATCGTTAGTAGTCGAGAATAAAATTTCCCCCCCAATTCATAAGCCGAACTTATGATTTCTATAAGGGATCCTTGTGGCGCAAAACCATAAGAGGTTCTTATGGAACTCAATAGTTATTTTCTCTGGGTATAGGATAGAATAAACTTGGAATAATTACATAAGTTTCAATATTTCTGAAGGTAAACTTTTATTATATCGCGATTGATTTTTTTTATCAAAGTTTAAAAATCGTGACAGTTGCTTTTTATTTTACCATTTACAAAATTTAACAAATATTTCGACAGTGTAAAATTGAATTGATTACAATATTTCAATTAAGTTAAATGGTGAAAGGTAAAAGGTACCTATCAATAAAACCAAACTCATCATAGATAAAACTTTTCAGTGATCTAACGAAGAAACCAAATATCCAACCTTAATCCAGGTGAATCTTTTGACATCCAGTACCAAAAAAAAAAACACTCTTACATTGCATTTGCTCTATACAAACATTTTATTCTCGCTGAAAAATAGATTACATACAAGCGGGAAGCAAGCGGTTTTCCTTTGCTCAGGAGTGATAGCTGTGGTGGGTTGATATGCTAGCAAGTAGTACTTTGTTACACAATGTGTATCTTTAGTAAAGCTATTCCGTTTCATGCATGAACACTACCAACTGCCGTAGCAAAAACAATCTGATTCATTTGTTCATGGCGTTTGGTCCTCGTATCTAGATAGTGCACAAAGCAAACCTGTTCCCAACGGTGTGTAGATGAAATGGTCGTTTCACGAACTATGTCACAAAACATTCAACCGGCGCTGCGTGTAAATCCATCTTCACGTTCCGCTGCATTGGGTAACTTTTCTCGTCCGACAGAGAGTTGACGGAAGGAAATGTCGCTGCTATAACTACTCGTATTATAAAATTAAAAGCAATCGACCTAGACTCACTCAGCTAGCGGCAGCAGATAGGTATGCAAGTTTAAAATTTCACGAGCATTTTCCCACTTTAATGCTGGTTTGTTGAAGTTTTCGCATCAGCATGAATAATGTAGGTATAGTAAAGCTGAAGAAGCCTGAAGGAGAGAAAATGTTGACGACAAATTAAGATGCATCCACGGAAGCTGAAGGAGAATTTTTTATACTGGCTGCAAATAATTCAGTTATGGTAGGACCATGAATAATAAACGATCCAATTCTTGAAGTACGTAGAGCTACATTTTATCATTAGTGACATTCTTGTTTAGTTTTTGAATGTAAGCCAGATATGAATATAGCAGAGATGTCGTAGAGCTTAAAAAAATTTACTCCACCACCAAATCATTCCCAAACAATATGATACGGAAACGTAATAATGGTTCAAAGTTGAATCAAAACTCGGCTTTTAACTGGTTTATAATTTACTTATAATTATTAAAAGTTAAAAAAAAGTAATCAAAAACAAATTCAATTTAAAAATCATGTTTATTTTAAACTGTTTTTTGAGAAAGCAGTATGAAGATTAGACTGAAACAATATCAAATTTCCCATATTTTTTGAAACTAATACCACTTTTCTCAAGTATGGACAAATTGTTTTGCATATAAATCATCAGAAATAATACTAACTAAATAATTCTAGTACTCCAGGTTGTAAGCAAACGTGGACATATTTTTTTCAATTTTGCTTAGATTATTGAGATGTTTGTTTGTGTCCTCACATTTTTCTTAGTTAACACCAATATTGGGGAGTAGTTGAATACGTTCCACAATTTTACCCTGCTGTTGGCACCGCAACGTCGAACCACCCTACAACCTTCGATTGAGACTGGTATAAATGGTTTTCCTACGTAATTGGCTTAGAGAAAGCCTCTCTTTCGCTTCACTACCTGGCTTATTGTTCTCATCCCTATAAAGAACCCAATTTCCACCTAGATTAGAATACAAACAAATTTGAATTACTGAAGTTAACACCCGCTTATTACATATTCCGAAATCCTTTATCGTTTAACCGTTGACTGTTCGTTCAAGTGATCGCGAAAGATACCCGCGTTGCAACCAAAAGTTCTCACAAAATCACCTGCTTTCCCAAAAACTAAAAGCTGACATCTTGGATAAAAAAATTGTGGAATATCGACATTTTTAGTTTTTGGACATTTTTCGATCCCGTATCATTTTGCTTAGCAGAGCATATTTGATCGCCCGTGTGTTGCCAGTGATTGATTATAATCAGCTGGAATTGCACAAAGAATCTTCAGAATTATGCCTGACGAAAGCAAATCATTCTAAGTGTGCATCCTAAGTTTTAATAACTCATGATCTTATTTTTAAAAAATAACGTAGCTGGCCAGGCCCATGTAGATCAATTGAGGAACGTGTTTTAGGAATGTAAATTTGATATTTCTTGCTACCAGAGACCTAGGAATTTTCTACAGCATCCATAAGTATCAAAGAAAAGGGCTACTGTTAGTTGGGAGGCCTAGATCTGGATCCGCCGTATCCTTTTTAATAATGCGAGCACGTTATGGATACTTAGCAATCTTTGGGCAATCGGCCACCAGGAGACATTAGATTCAAAACCGCATCAGTATACAAGAAAAATAGTATTAGAATATCTAATTATTTTGGCTAACTAGCGATCGCTAATCTTTCGTCTCGCACAATACCACACTTTTAAATCTGTGCACATTTTAATTTACCTCTTTCCGAATTTATAAATAGTTTCGTTGAGTGCAAACCAAACCTTCAACAACAATCGTACGCCGAATGCGAGCATTCAGCAGCTGCACTGGAAACAAAATATATAATGTGTTACCTTTTCCGTGATACAGTGATTTACGCGCTCAAAGAAGAAGTGGAATGGAAAAATCCCTAGGTAGAGAACCACGACGAGACTGAACATTTCACCAGGCCCATGTAGATCAATTGAGGAACGTGTTTTAGGAATGTAAATTTGATATTTCTTGCTACCAGAGACCTAGGAATTTTCTACAGCATCCATAAGTATCAAAGAAAAGGGCTACTGTTAGTTGGGAGGCCTGGATCTGGATCCGCCGTATCCTTTTTAATAATGCGAGCACGTTATGGATACTTAGCAATCTTTGGGCAATCGGCCACCAGGAGACATTAGATTCAAAACCGCATCAGTATACAAGAAAAATAGTATTAGAATATCTAATTATTTTGGCTAACTAGCGATCGCTAATCTTTCGTCTCGCACAATACCACACTTTTAAATCTGTGCACATTTTAATTTACCTCTTTCCGAATTTATAAATAGTTTCGTTGAGTGCAAACCAAACCTTCAACAACAATCGTACGCCGAATGCGAGCATTCAGCAACTGCACTGGAAACAAAATATATAATGTGTTACCTTTTCCGTGATACAGTGATTTACGCGCTCAAAGAAGAAGTGGAATGGAAAAATCCCTAGGTAGAGAACCACGACGAGACTGAACATTTCACCATTGCAGATCGTACTCATTGAATTAAAATGTTGTACTGAAATTGTCATACTGGGCACAAACATAACAGTGCACGCGGAATCTCTGTTTCGTTGCTCTCCCTGAGATCAAACTAGAACGTACCTGGGCGAGTTCAAAGCCACAAAACTTAAAAATGCAAATACGCTGATAAACCCAAACACAGTTCAAAGTGTACCCAAAAAATTCCAAACCGATTACAGTCGTGTCACGTCGCTATGCAAGATTTCAGCATGATTGATTGGAAAACAGGGTATATGTAGCAATAGTCGTCCAAAAGCAAGACAAATTTTAAAACGAAAGTGCGAAAGCGAACAAAATGACCGTAACTGCCCGATCAGCAGGCTTTGTTTTGCTCATCTTCATCTTAAAGGGAAAACAGTTTTCTTCCCTCTTAACAACTGTGAGCTTACATTCAATGTACATCACACCATCTGCTGTAGAGAGAGCGCATAGTAATAGTTTCTCTGACGAAAAAACTTAACAGAGCAAAAACCCAGTGAAACTTTCGTAAATTGCTCATTCGCGCACGCAAGAAAAGTGAAATAAATTGCTCGGCGATCAACTGAGCATTGCGTTACCGTTCTCATCGCTCTGGGGTGCGGCAAAAACAGTATAAAATCGAACTTTCTGCAGAATACGCACCCATGGTGAGTGGTGAATCTTCCTATAATATTAAATTCGAAAACGGTTAGGATGTGGCTGCAATGTGAACCTAAATGTTTTGATATTTGGCCAACTTCTCATCTAGTAAAGGAGAAGCTAACGAAAACTACTCCCTCTTAAACTGAGAGAGCAAACAAATGTTTACCCCTAACACGCGATGATTAAGAGTGAAAAAGAGCTCTGCGACTGAAATACTCCACACCTAAATGTGGATAATTACTCACTTTGGGTGAGAGAAAGTCGCGCCACACAGATCAGACCATGAACAGATGGTGAATAGGGACTCTATACTCAAGGCACTTTGTGACGTAGGACTACGTCTATCTGGAAGGTAAGTACCTGAATTTGAAAATCTAGTAATTCAACCAGAGAAAACCAGGGAAAAGTGGTCAGGTTTTGAGCGCACAGTCGACACTAACGGATACAACCGATCTGACTTTGTAAACGTTTTTGTTGTTGTTGTCACTTTCTGTTTCCGATGCTTTTTTACTTCCTTGCCATTCTATTTTCTTCTTAACTCCTCCCTCTTTCCCACTTACTGACGAAACATTGATATAAAAGGTACATTCGAACATTTCACCCCATCATTTTCATTCTAAAACCGTACCAGTGACGTACGCACGCTAGGTGCTAGCCGTTGAAAGGAGGAAAGACAAAATAGTACCGCTCACCTCGTGCCGGTTTCACCCGTAATGCTGGCGGCTGTTAATAGTACATGGCTACTGAAAAAGTATCAAAATGGCTGGCCGTAATAATCAGAGAACAAGAATCATCGGCAACTGGTACCTTTTGGTGGCTCAAAGTGTTGTAATTGAAGTGGCTAGTTGATTTTTTTCTTTTACAAAACGTTGCTGATAGCGGGGAAAGCCTTGCAAATGAACATACTTTTTTGGTGTTCATTTTTCGACAGCTGGCCTCAAATACCGAATAGATTCGTATTTGCTTTTTACTGAGAAAGGGAGAATCCACCGAATCCGCTAATTCAAATGTTTGTCTTGTCATTACAGGCTACGAACAAATGCTTTTCTAATTCGAAATTCTAAGGAGTGGAGATGCCAATATAAATAAGGTTTTATTCACTTATTTTATTAATATTAATTATTTTCAAAGCGCTCTAAGGTCTCAGTAATTAAAAACTTACTGTTAGATAAAAAATATAGAGTCCTACGTCATACGGTCGTGTCTTTGACACCTACTTTTTTTTCATAATCTACCGCGAAGAGTAGATCTTGTCCGTTGTTGTCCAGCCTTTTACGAAGCCAGCTTGATAACTTTACACAAACCCATTTAGGCGACATCCATAAATTACGTAACGCAAAAAATCCGATTTTTGGACCCCCACCCCCCATATGTAATGGAACGTAACGCCAACACCTATTCACGTAAAATGACGTAAAATTACGTAACGCTGCAAAAGGATTTCCTTGATAAAAATGCTCGTTTTTGAAGAGTCTCGTCAGAGATTTTTCGTTACGTAACGTCGAACTCACCTCCACCCCTCCCCTGTGTAACAAATCGTAACGCTCAAGGATATTACCTCTCCCCCCCTATGAGCGTTACGTAATTTATGGATGCTGCATTACTAGTGTCGACAGACTTTCAATGATGACTTGGAAAACACTTTGTAAGCAGCATTCAGGATGGTGATCGCACGATAATTTTCCCAGTCCAGTTTGTCGTTTTTTAGGTAGATAGGGTAGATAATCCCATTCTTCCACTTTTCCGGCAGCTGTTCGGTATCCCAGATTTTACTATCGATGCAGGCACTCGGCCAACTTGTCCGGGCTTATCTTGATAAACTCTGCTCCGGCACCATCTTTGCCGGTCAATTTGTTGTTCTTCACCCGCTTCGCTTATCGTTAGGAGTCTCCGCCATTTCCATCGGCGTATTGTTCCTCTAGCTGTACCCCATTCAAGTGTTTATCGAAGTGCTGCTTCCGCCTTTTGGTCACCTTATGATCGTCGACCAGAACACTCCTTTCTTTATCTCGGGACATTTCGGCTCGTGGTACAAAACCTGTGCTGGATGTATACATTTTCTGGTTGAACTTTCGCGCCTTATGAGAGTGGTTGGTAAACGGCTGGGCAATGCGTACCAGCAGTACATCCGTACTAGTTGGCATAAAATAGACCCCAGTGTGGTCCATAGCATAAGCCCAGCAACTCCTATCCCTACCTCCACGTGGTACCGACTGGGATACGAGCAACCAAGGGAAGATCGGTGAATCGGTGGGAACTTGGTCGTATGCTGACAGGGAAGGTTCCCCAGGTCAGGGGCGGCTCAAACAGCGACTGATCCGGAGCGGACGGCTGAACTATGAAATGCGGTGTCTCGCCAGCTACACCCAAGACAGCGATCCCGTCGCGAGACTAGGCATCGCAGCCCTAGTAAGGCAGCATGCTGAAAATAAACATACTACAAACAATCCAGAGAATGATACGAATCGGAACAATCTGTATAGACCTAGGCAAACGAAAAAGGACAACGATTGGAAACTTGGTACTTGGAATGTTAGGACTCTGCTCGAACCGGCACGCGCGGGTATCTTGGCAAGAGAGCTACGGAAGGCAAATGTGGAGGTAGCAGCCATACAAGAGGTGCGTTGACCTAAAACCGGAGAACGTGAATTTTGGGCGGTTGATCCGACCGCGGGCACATCCTTCAAGTATCACATCTACTACAGTGGCGGCGATAGAGTGGAACGGGGCGTCAGTTTCGTGCTACTTGGAAACCAAATGAAGGGTGTTATTAGGTGGAGGCCTATTAATGACCGTCTATGCGTATTGACGATCAAGGGCAGATTCTTCAATTTCAGCCTTATCAACGTGTACGCGCCGATAAACGATAAAACGATAAGTTCTATGAGCTTCTCGAGAAAACGTATGGAGAGTGCCCACAGCACGATATAAAGATCGTCATCGGAGATACGAACGTACAAGTCGAACGAGAGAAGTTCTTTCGTCCCGTTATTGGTAGGAAAGCCTTCACTCTGCCATCAACGACAACGGCTTGAGGATAGTGAACTTCACCGCTCCCGGGGAATGGTCATCTGTAGTACTCATTTTGCACGTCTGAACATTCGGAAGCACACCTGGAAACACCCCATGGAAAGTCCTGCTCCCAGATCGAACACATGCTGATCGACGGCCGGCACTTTTCAGACGTCATAGAAGTGCGGTCCATTCGAGGGCCAAACATCGAC
This sequence comes from Wyeomyia smithii, assembly GCF_029784165.1. Lineage (NCBI taxonomy): Eukaryota > Metazoa > Arthropoda > Insecta > Diptera > Culicidae > Wyeomyia > Wyeomyia smithii. The sequence goes on from NC_073694.1 coordinate 164,651,589, forward strand.
TCGGATCACTATCTCGTGGTAGGCAAGATTCGCGCCCGGTTGTCCAATGTATTTAAATCGAGATCGGCGAGGAAAATACATACCTTCAACGTGGCCTTCTTCAGGGCCTTGTTACCCTCTGCTAGTGGAAGCTTTATGATAGCAACCTGGGTGCCAGCCGGGCCCCTGCGGAGACGAACTGCCTCCGCGGTCACTACCACTCCACACTCTCGCTCGAAGGCTTGTGCTATGTCGCACCCTTCGGTGATCTCGTCCAGGTTTTTAAGCTGGAGAGTCACTTCAGGAGTGAGGGCTCGGATTTGAACCTCCTCGCCTAGCACTTCCTGGGCCGCCTTTCTATCCCACCCTGGATGGCAATGACTTGGCAGGGCAGGGCACTTCGTATTTTACTTCTCCACCAAGGAAGTGAGCTCCGAGGTGAAGTTTATTTCACACCTCAAGCTCCCCAAGAAGGTGCTGCTGCGGCTGACATTCAGCAAGAAGCGGTTGTCAAAGCCGCTGTTCTTCCGCTCCAGACTGGTCGTGAACGAAAAAAAATTGTATGAAGTGCTTGCCGGAACTTACGTCGTTTATCAAGAAATATTATAAGAACGAAGACGCAATGTTTCGGCCGGATCTGACGTCGGCCCACTACTTGAAGCGATCGTTGGAGGAGATGGAGTGACACAATATCAATGTGGTATCCAATTCGACGTACCCACCCAACGTCCCCCAGGTGCGTCCCAACGAGAATTTCGTAGGATCTACTCCTACAATTTTGTTATGAACGCTGAGGAGGAATTGTTGAATAAAACGAAGAAAGAACTCGAAAACATGCCTATACGCATGTTTTCGTCTGCCATGGCGAATGTTCCAGTCGCTCGCAAAGGCGTAGAATTTTTTGCAAGTACTCTAATATAAGTTCTTCTCATGGACAGTTTATCAAATTCAACTATCTGGCTTAGTTTTTTTTATTACATTCGAAAAAGTATGGTAAAATACTTGCGGAAAAGTTTTGTGTCCTCTAGCCGAAAACATAAACAACAATTCATCAGAATCAAAAATGCACGCTTCAGATTGCAGGACGATTTCGTTTGCTGTATAGTTTGGAATTGTTTGATTTATTGATTTTGTGTTCATAAAGGTAAATTGTTACAATGCTTAGTAAACATATTTGAATGGCGAATTTTGTTACCACTGAGCTTCACCCGAAAAAGCATCAGCATTGCAGCAGATAAGAATAGAACGGAAAATTCTATTTATTGCAGAACCGTAGAATGGTAAATCCTCGATGGCAAAATTTGCAACTTGGGTATTGCTGCGGTTATCGATTGTTCAATTGGTTTCCGCTGGCTCTGCCTGTCGTTACACCAATGTTATATTCAAACACACTCTGGTGTGGTGCTTAGCTATCGGTTCGATAGCTGACAACTGACTATAAATTTTAGGCAATCGATTAGGCAACCACTATCAACTTTATCCATTGAAAAAAAAAACTTCTATTGGTAAAAGCACAAGCTTTTTCGTTTCAAAATCAATTACAACCTCGGGCAGTAAAATTATTGTGATTTTTTTGGTTGAAAAGTTTTTCAAATGCCCGTGCCACGCGTTGACGACAAGATGTAGCGGGCCGGAAAGCCACACTCTCAAATCCGCGGTTCCGCTCCCCGTATCTTCAAGCAAGTGGCTTAAGCGCCACCTCAAAGAGGACCACTTGCCTGTCTTGGCTTGCCCGGCCAGAAACTCCGCCTCAGGGCGGGTCAGGGTAATAAACTGGGGGAAACGAAAAGGCAGAGGCACTACACTAAGGTACTCAGTGTCAACTTTTGATCCGAAACTCAACGTGAAATTACCGCAGAAATTCGCGAAAAAACTCCCTAAACCTCAAAACACCGAACTCGTGATTCTCCTCACTGGACCAATTCTGAACGATCAGATTGCTGCCCAGTTTAGCGAGACCAGAGTGCGGGGACTGTATTCTCAAGCAGTCCACTTGGAGTACCCAAAATACACAAGACTGGAAACGATCGCGAGACGTGAGCCACCTTTACATCACCTAAATTACACTAAACATTACTTCAAACAGGTAAACGCACTATATTAATTTTACACATATATATTTACAACATTTTCTAACTAATTTTTGGCCATCTAAACTAACGGATTACACTATAGTGTGCGTGGGTGGAGATTTTAATGGCTACGCCATAAAGCTATCTGAAGGGTGGGGGTCTTGGCTAAACTTGATTTATGTCAACCTGCGCAGGGATTTTTATAACTAGCGTACTCACTCGTCAATGGCTACCTGACCTTCTTAATTCCGTACGGCAATCATCAAACGGCTCATCACCATCAATATGCCATTCAGGCCCCGATCACGGCGGCGTCAGCAATGGCGGCGATCAATTGTTGAAGCTGCTAATGCCGATCGGTCCGATCAGCGGCTGGATCGGAACGCAACCAGGCGGTCGACGGCGAAAGCTGCAATAGCCGATCTGTCCGATCGGCGGCCCAATCAGTACGGAGGCTGGTTCGCACCCTAGCGAGCAGTATATCCAAAATGCGTGGTAGGAGGATGGATGGCTTTGCTGGCGGTGCGGATATAGCTTCGCCAGGCGCTTTCGAATCTATCAATAAAAGCCGTCGAACGGCTGTTCGACGCCGTTAGCCATAAATATTAGCCAAACCCAACTATGCGTTACCTTATTTTTCCACCACACTTGCTCGCAAAGTCTCCACCAAATAGTCTTCTCCTAACTACGCTAACCCTAATAACGAAACAACATTTAACATAACTAACTAATCTAAAGCTAGTCTCACTCTAACACAAACCTTCGAAAATCGCGAAACAAACATAAAACACGCACTCTGATATCGGTCGCTGCTCAGTTATATCTGATCGAAGCGAGATTGGTTTGCTCCTCAGATCAAACGAGATTTTGAGTTTGAAACCGGAAATTTTGCAACGAACTTTCACGGCAAATTCCAACCCAAGTTTACATCTCCCTTTCCCATTAGATTCATGCATCTAACCATTTCATTTCCCGAGTTTAATGACCTGCGCTGGCTGGGATTTTACCAATAAGAACAAGCAAGTAAGTCGCAGATTCGTGCTTGAGATTTTGGGTTGCGTCACCGCGAATGAGAGGCTAAAGGAAGAGCAAATATTCAAACGGCTAACTCGTACGCAAGGTGTAATTGCGCCTGGTTAGCCAACTAACCATGATCTTTATAGTAGATCAGCTATAAATTCGAAAATTGACAAAGAATAATTATGCAAATTTAATTCACCAACATGATTGCTACAAAGAATACAAAATAACGTCAACATTTGGAGGATATTTAGCCGAACTGCGAAAACTTTTGAAACTCCTGAACCAGGGTTATTGCATTTTTTTCCGATGCCGATTATGCATTCTTTTTCTTATCAAGTATATTTCGCATACTTCTCGGATAGGTATGGGAAAAAATCACTTCACAATCGTTCATTCGCATATCACAAACGTCATTGGATGAGATATTTTAATATTAACCAATATCAAAATTCTGTTTCTGATAGAGTGAATGTTGTACAATTTTGTTGTAAGTAGATGAGGGTGTTTCTGATTCCGTAATGGTTTTTGTAAATGATATTGTTTAGCTGCAAACTGGACTGAAGTAATACATAGATACGGTTAAAATTGTAAGTAAAAAAGAAAGAAAAGCTTTTTATCCCTCTGCGTGGTTACTTGGCAGTTTATTTTGTGTACTGGTGACGAAATGTTGCAATTAATTATTAGAGAAAAGTCGAAAACTTATCCACCCACTCGTGCAATCCGGTTTGTTTGGTATATTTAGCAATCGACATTGTTCGCTGGCGGCAAGCAACGTAAATCAGTTCCGGATGATGTTTACCACTCTCGGTTTTCTACGTGGGTAGAAAATATTCCTCCCCGCTGCACCATTCAAGGCTTCCTTACTTTGGAAACACTTCAAGCGGAAAATTGATCGTAGGCGACAAAACTTGATCGTGAATGAAGTTGAGAATCCGATGCGAGACGGATATGCTGGCGGAAGTGGCGGCCCTGTTGCTTCGGTGGAATATTTGGTTTCCCGACTTCTGTTTCCATCTGATGCCGTTCGTTGGTAGTAAAACAGTACACTTTCATGGGCTTTCATTTTATGTTGGAATTGGCAGAGATTTTCAAAGCATTGCTCTATATAAGGATTGCGAGGCTGAAAATCCATTTGCACAGACGCTGCCAGCATTGTTGGTAAGGTTTTTCAATCGATAACAGTTGCCGATTGAATGATTTTAATGGTTTTTTAACCTATTCATTGTGATGGAATTGCTGTCCTTGTAGTGAATCCTTGTAATTGAAAGTGATTAGAAGATTGGAACTTTTTTCAGCCTGATACTTATAATCATGATAAATTGGCTCATTTTTTCAGACGCTCTGAGTAATGGTTGCTAGTGCATGCAGAACTCTGGCATGCTTTCAAGCGAGTTCTCTTAATCCTGATAAAGCTTAAAGCACTCACTATAGTGAAAAGGATTTAAGGTACGAGTTTTTTTACATTCCTTTAAACACAATCCCTCACTGCAAACACAGAGCTTTCAGCATTACTGAGAATTATTTCGTTACAACCGGAATACTAGTGTTTTAATTTAATTACTCCCAATATTATCGAATTGTCATTTCGCATTCGCACCCCATCGAGTGCAGATCTCAATTCAAACGCTCATCCTTCGGTTCTACTGGCAATGGTAATTATACTTACGTTCTGTCTGTTTATTATTGGAGCTTCCGCGTACTCATCATTTTTACGCATGAATTCGCACGATTTCGACTTATTGGTATAATTATACGATGTAAGTTGAAATTCCAGCGCCCAGTTATAATTTTGCTACAACACGGATAAAAAAGGGGTTGCTTTCCATGCAACAGACAGCCTCGTTTCGTTTTCGGGTACGCTTTGTTGATCCACTGGAGGAACAGAGAATAGGAGGGTAGGGGGGAATGTTTGAGCAAAATGTGATTATTTGTATGCCAAGCTTGTCGTGCTTGTCAAGAACGTTTTCAAGCCAAACACATTTTATTTAAAGTATTGTAGAAACTTTCCGTTGCGAATAACAATTGTTTTAGAATAAATTGTAAGAAGCTAATATTAGTTAGTAAAAATTATATATTTTGGGAACAAAAAAAAATTGTCAGCAAAAAAACTGAGAACAACTTTTCCGCATTCCGAGTTTAGGATTTTTTCTCGAAACTAATGTTACACCTTAACGTTTCCACAAAAAGATAAAAAAGATAAAGATGGAATTAATTTTTTTTTTAGTTTGCTCATTAAAGTTGAACCATAAAACTATGTTCTATCTTTAATTCGTCCGGGAGAATGGCAGGACTTTGTAGCATAATTTATTCTCCACAAGCAACACTTTTGCGGAAAATGTTACTTTGAAGTACAATCGTAGTTAAATATTATTTCACAGAAATATGAATGCGCATCTCAGAGCTGATCACTGCGAATAGCCTTGCCTGGCACCTTGACCACCTACTCGGAACCGGTGAACGGGGCGTAATCGAATTTATACAGCACCAGTGGACATCAGCCCGTATAACCATAAACATACATACACAAATACACACTTAAGCCTTCTGCTGCCTCATCGTAAAGTGGTTGATCTGGGTCCCGACTCATACATATTTTCCAACAGATTTCACGTCCGTTATTGTTGCCCGGGAAATAATTGATAATAATAATATTGTAATACCGAGAACCATCCGGTGCGCCCCGTTGTCGATTCCGGACACGCTCTCGAGAAGCAATCTTTCGCTGCATGCATGCATCGTGTATGGAATGGATACTGCTAGCTACACATTGGGAGCAGTTTGCTAACAGTGTTCTTGATATCGTGAGGTGCCGTGATGCAAGCATTGTAATCCGTTCATGCTTAGCTCTGACGGATTTTATACTTTGTAATTACTGTGTTCTCTGCTTGTTGTCATGACAGTGATCTAAAAATCCGAATGCAGATTAGGTTATTGAATGTGATTCAATTTTTCATTAATTTGTGAGATACAATGCGCTCCCATTAATTTACAAAAATTTTTCTGGGGAAGTACACCAATGGAGGCGCATGATTATTCACCAACTTTATTTCACTTACGTTTATGACAACAGTCCTCCTAGTGGTCCAACGAATAGTAGATGCCCAGATTTGTCAGTATCAAGCTTCTCCCAACTGGTCTCGAGGTACGATGCTGATTTAATAAGCCAGTCGTTCGAATCCAAGCTTAGGAAAGACTGTTAGTGTCAGGAGCATCGTAGCGTTAATTCCGCAATTGCTCTGTACACTAACAGTTGGCTGCAAAGACTATGTCCAAATAAAATAGAACAGCACGAGCAGCCTCGGCTCTAAATCTAAAAAAGAAGAATAGGGTTTCTTGGTCTTGGGCAGCCGTTCTCCAGTCTCCTCAAGCGGTAGCGGCTCGTGTGTCTTGCACGGCATTCTGGCTACACGCTCGGCCAGTTTTATCACCTTTAGACAGCATATTTGCACACTCGGTACAGCTCGTGATTTATACGTCTGCGCCATGCTCCATTTTCTAACTTGCCGCTAAGTATTAAACGCAGCACGTTACGCTCAAAAATACCGAGTGCGTCAGCTCCCTTTAGCGTTCATGATTCTTTACGAACAACCGGTATGATCAGCGTTCTACAAAACGCTACTTTCGTGCGAGTCTGCCTACTACGAATCAGCTTAATCAGTTTCGTTGAAAAAAAAAACATTTTCTAGCATTATCTGCCACAGCTCATTTCGCTTGACTAAGTCGTACGCCGTTTTGAAATCCACAATATATTATGAATATTTTTATATTCACCGCGAATATTGGCTGAATATCCCACTGAATATTGGCTCTCACACTTTAGATGCAAGAGTTAGAGCACTGCTTTCTTCGACAAATTCATGGACTGCAAGGTTGTCGTACATCATATTTCAAAATTGTACTTGTGGAACAAGTTATCGACACGCGGCAAATTGAATGGAATTGACACCCCAAAACTGAATATGTAACCTTGCTCCAGCGCAAGAGAAGAGGAATACGATATTGCGTAATCGTCACGCTCGACGTGAAGAATGCTTTCAATAGCGCCAGTTAGGACTCCATAGCGCTCGCGCTCAGGAGCATCCATGTACCGGTGTCGCTGTATAAGATTCTGGAAAACTACTTCCAGAATCGAGTACTGGTTTACAACACAGAGGAGGGTCAGAAGTGCGTTCCAATCACAGCAGGGGTTCCGCAAGGTTCCATCCGGTGTTGTGGAACGTCATGTATGACGAGGTGTTGAAACTAAAGTTTCCTGTAGGGGTTGTGATCGTCGGCTTTGCAGACGACACAACGCTAGAGGTTTACGGCGAGTTGATCGAAGAGGTCGAGTTGACGGCTGCGCACTGCATACGCAAGGTCGAGGATTGGATGCGCTCCAGGAAACTGGAGCTCGCGCACCATAAGACGGAGGTCACGGTTGTGAACAACCGTAAATCAGAGCAACAGGCGGTGGTCAGAGTCGGAGACTGCACCATCACCTCACAGCGATCGTTGAAACTCTTGGGGGTTATGGTCGACGACAAGCTCACGTTCGGGAGCCACGTCGACTATGCCTGTAAGAGGGACTTATACCGGAGATATCCGGCTGGGTCGGGAACGACATGGTGAAGTGAACTTCCTCCTGACACAAATCCTGTCAGGCCATGGTTGTTTCAGGCAATATCTGCACAGGTTCGGACACGCGGGGTCCCCCATGTGTCCCGAGTGGGTGGAGGAGGAGGAGATTGCTGAGCACGTCTTCTTTGTATGCCCCCGTTTCGTAAGAGCGACGAGCGACATGATGGCTGTGAGCAGGCCTGGCACTACTCCGGACAATTTAGTCCGGAGGATGTGCGACGACCCGGACATCTGGAACGCGGTCTGTGCGGCCGCCTCTCAGATTGTCCTGGACTTTTTCGTTTGCTGTTCAACATCGCCTTTGAGGGTGTGATCTGAAGGGCGGGAATCAACATAAGGGGCACGATTTTAACAAGGTCTGTTCAGATTCTGGGATGACTTTGACATCATAATACGTTACTTTGCGACGGCGGAGGAAACTTACGCCCGACTGAAAGCCGAGGTCGGGTGAATCGTACTGCGAATAACTGCGTCGGAAACGAAATACCTGCGAGCGAGAGGTTCCAAGGAGAACAACATTAGTTTCCCAACTCTCTGTAGACGGCGACGAGTTAGTGTATTAGGGGACTGGTGACCGCCGACAATAACACCAGCAAAGAGATCCAGAGACGCATCCAGGTTGAAAATCGTGCATATTTTTCACTTTGAAAGCCACTTCAATCGATTGGAGTGCGACGACGCACGAAGTTGACGCTGTACAAAACCCTGATAAAACCGGTAGCCCTCTATGGAATCGAGACAACAACGTTTCTCTTGGAGTACAGACGGACGACGGAGAATGGGGAGAGAACCTCATTGCACACCTGGCGAAAGTCAATAGGTTGCGGTTGGACCGGTCACGTCGTAAGGATGCCGGACGAAAACCCTGTGAAATCACTTCTCTTCAGCAATCCTGCCGTTACCAGAAATAGAGGAACGCAGCGTGCACGATGGCTCGACCAGATCGAAGGGATGCCTGAAGAACTGGCGAAACACAGCCCAAAACCGAGCAACATGGCGATAGCTTCTTGATACAGCACGAGCCACCACGGCTCTCGTCTGATTTGTAAGGTAAGTTTGGTAAGGGACCTAAGCTGGCTACCCAATCCGTAATAAGCCCTGTTCTCAATAAGACGGATTGCGAACAGGGCTTATTATCACACGTTTCAAGTGTAACAATATAGACAAACTCATCAGCCACTTGGAAAGTATCGCCATCCATCACCACGCTCTCTGTCAGCCACCTTCGAATGCTATGTTGAACAGCAAGTTCGAGAGCCCGTCCCTTGCTTTAGCCGGCCGTCAATCAACATGCTATCGATCTAAGAAAAGGTCTCTCTATTGGAGTGTCTCCAAGTGTGCTTCCGAATGGACCGACGTGCAAAATAGACACTGCCTTACTAAAGCCTTACTTTCGTGTCTTCTTGAGGTTCCGCTTGACGATAGCCCAGTATTTTTCTATAGTGCGGAGTCTCAGGTGCGGAGCTTTGGTGTTTTGGGAGGACTCTTGTCCTTTGGCACCACATGGACGTTGTTCGCAGCATACCACTCGATGGTCATGTTTTCGTTATGAAAAGATGCCAAATCTGGCAAAAACAGAACGGAACAATTGTGTTGCTTGAAAAAAGGCAACAGATGTTTTTTCAGGCATTTCTCCACATAAATTTCCTGATTGACGGAACCTTTCGCGATGGAAGTGTTGCTCTTCAAACCACAGGAACAGATGGCCTGTCACAATTTTCTTTGCAAAATTCAACAACTTGATGCTTGAAAATCTCTGCCACCTTTCCTCTACTAGCAGCTGTACAACATTCTTGTCCAGAAAGCTGCTTAGAGTCTGTCTAGATTTATGTTTCATCATCCTGTACCACGCAATCAACCTTCGTCACGATTTGGAGTCACCCCTTTTTGGTAAGTCGACAGTCCAGCTCGTTTTTTAGCTCGATTCACATTTGTAGACGACCCGCCCAACTTGCTTGTGACATCTCGGACGGAAAGGTTGGGATTCTCCTTGGCCACTATTTTCGTCGTTCCGAATGCCGCAACTTTGGATTTCGATTTCTCCCCGATCTTGTTTTCCTGGCAATCGACAAACGTTCTCCAAACACTTTTGTTACGTTGGTGGCGGTTGATTTGGTCACATTCAACAATTTTGGCAAGTTGACGCACGAGTAGTTCAGATTTTCGCGATGCGCGAGCAAACTTTTGATGCGCTGCCTCTCTTGCTTCCACGCCATTTTCACAACTGAAGAGCAAATGTCAAAATCAAACATAAGGCATGATACAGCATGATAGTAATGTTACATTTTGCGGTGCACAATTGTGGGTCAATCCATATTTTGGCTATTTGTATTACTTTTGCATTATAATACATCACGTCTTAATAAAATAACTTTTTATCAAGCTTTTTCAACAATAAAATATCTTTTGTGATGGATTTTGATGATTTTGTAGGCTAAATGATCTTTAATGCCAAAAGTGACCCATAATTGGGTCATTCCATGTCAAGTGTCCGAGGAAATGCATCGACCATCTCCGATTTCGACCAAAATTTGTGAGTCGATGTATTTTGGGCCGGAACTTATAAGTATAAAGTGTTATACCGATTGGTGGATCCCTCGGCCAATGGGGCTGCCTCCACTTTTTGCGAATTTAGCAAAACACCTTTTTTATTTTGTAAATATCTCGGGACCCTGAAGAGCTACAGGTGATATTGACATATCATTTTGAAGGGTTTTAGATGTAGAATTGAACTACGTGATCAATTTTTTTCTGCAGTGTTGCCAACATTGCATTTTTTTCGATTCAAAACTTAATTTGCAATTCCCTCAAAATACCCCCCCCCCCTTCGATTTTGATTTCGTCCACGCCAATGTGTTTAGCAGACACATAGGAATCACTTATCAGCAAAAAAACAAAATGTAGCGTTCCAGAGATACAGCATTTTCAAAATTGCAAGATTTTGGATTTTGTCTACGCACGAAAGCGCTTCTACATGAATTGCTGCAATCTTAATGGTATCCTAGCAGACGTTTGTGTAATCGAAGAGATGTACCTTAGAGGAGCATCCGTTAATGATGTAACGCAGAAAATCCCGCTCTAGAATCATTTTCACGAAAGGTTACAGGACAGTTTTGGCTACACTTTTCGTATTTAAGTTCAAACTGTTTTTTTGTTAAATGTACACTTTTGTCCATGATTCGAATTCTGAAACCAGCTTGTGACATTGTTAATAACGTGAAAAAAATGCTGATTTCAGATTTCATTTCATAGTTTTGCATGTTTATATTCAAGACCACGTGTTCAAACAAATCTCCGAACGCATCCAAAATATTTTATCATAACCGAATATCTTAATGTGCTCATATCATAGCACGTCATAGAGCAAGTTAGCCTATCATAACATTTATCTGCCTATATTATTCTTCTACTTACCCAGGATTAGAGCAGAGGTGGCTTTTTCTGCTCTGTTTATTTGACACAGGTTTCGCAGCCACTGATTCCTTCTGATAATAACAGTCTTCTCCCGGGCCGGGACACGAAAATGCAACGACTAGCAGTGTTGTGACGAAATTTGACGAGGGGAAGGCTAGAGGGTCAAGCCAAGCTACGTGGCAAATATGAAATTAAAAAATTTGGATTTATTCTAATTGTTTTTTTTTCACGGCTTTGTTTGTTAATGGTCATTTTTAATGCTTTGTCTTGTCTTATTCATTTATGATACAATGTATGTTTTTAGTAACAAAATTTGCAAAAAAAGTCATTGTGTGTGGGGTGAGGGCGGGGGGGGGTTGTAGTTTGTTATAATGCTACGTAATTATCTATAGGGGTCTGACTTTGTGACGAAATGCTACGGTGGGAGAGGGGGAAGGGGGTAAAAAAACTGAAAAAAGCTACGTCATTTATGCATTCTCCCCTAGTAGCTAGTAAATCTCATCGCGTAAGCAATCCAATTAAACACACCATCTTCAAGAATGAAATGATTGCACCCGTGATGAGACACATTGTTTACAATTTTGAAATCATAGCAAACCTTAAATCAGGATGAACATGACCATTCGCCTGTTAGGAAACGGTTTTAAATTGAGATAGGATGATTTCTACAATGTGATAAACCAATAAAATGAAGATTCCTGTGAAAAGTGTAACCAAAACTCTCTTGTAACTTTTCGTGAAAATGATTCTAGAACGGGATTTTTTGCGTTACATTATTAATGGATGCTCCTCTAAGGAACAACTCTTCGATTACACAAACGCATGCTAGGATACCATCAAGATTGCAGCAATTCATGTAGAAGCGCTTTCGTGCGTAGACAAAATCCAAAATCTTGCAATTTTGAAAATGCTGTATCTCTGGAACGCTACATTTTGTTTTTTGCTAATAAGTGATTCCTATGTGTCTGCTAAACACATTGGCGTGGTCAAAATCAAAATCGGAGGGGGGGGGGGGGGGTATTTTGAGGAAATTGCAAATTAAGTTTTGAATCGAAAAAAATGCAATGTTGGCAACACTGCAGAAAAAAATTGATCACGTAGTTCGATTCTACATCTAAAACCCTTCAAAATGATATGTCAATATCACCTGTAGCTCTTCAGGGTCCTGAGATATTTACAAAATTAAAAAGGTGTTTTGCTAAATTCGCAAAAAGTGGAGGCAGCCCCATTGGCCGAGGGGTCCACCAATCGGTATAACACTTTGTACTTATAAGTTCCGGCCCAAAATACATCGACTCACAAATTTTGGTCGAAATCGGAGATGGTCGATGCATTTCCTCGGACACTTGACATGGAATGACCCAATTGTGTCTTTTCTTATGCAAGTAATATTTTTCTTCTTAACCGATTTACACACTTCAGCTGCAGTGAAACTAATTGTCGATCGAAAGTGTACATCAGAACAAAGAAATAGATAGTAAAACATTCGTAGTTGATAATTTTTTAAATTTTCTATTCATTTTTGAATATTCAGGCAACACGTTGACTGACCCGTAATTGTAGAGGGACTGTACTATACATACATAAAATGAGGGGTGTTCAGTTTTTTTTTCATACACGATAAAAATATTACGTCGAATTGAAGCTGACCAATGTTTGACCGTAACACCCTTTATGGCCGCGATGCCTAGTCTTGCAACGGGGCTGCCGTGTTGGGTGTTTGAGCCGTCCTTGATATGGGAAACAAACACTGTTCTCCAATGAGAACAGGATGTACGTAACTTCAATTTCGAAAAGTAAATTTTTAACTTTTCTTATAGGGCAGTTCCCTACAAGTTCCCTACAATTCATTTTCAGACAGTTTTTGACGTGGGCTACGTCTTTCTTCACTTTACTAAGGTACATTCTGGGAAAACTGGATTGAACATGTAACGTTTTTGGTTGGCGGAATGGAAGATTTTAGATGCTAATAGCGCTCAAACAACTATTCCGATTTCAATAGGTAATATACCGTTGGAAAGCTAAAACATACAAGATTTGTATAACATGATAATTTAAGTAACCATTTTCTTATTACTCCGTGAAAATTGCGGGAGAATTTGAAGGTCGAATAACCACATACATTTTTCATACGGTTATTGGTATATTTCCCTAACGCAGACTTCAAAAACATAGATGAAATGATTTCACGCATTCAGTCATTGGCTAGCAATGCCAGCCAATTGGCATCGCATTCATCACCCAACGTAAACGACGAAGAAAGCAAGCAGAGATGCTTCCACGTGATTGGTTCTTCCTCCAATCACCCAAGTTCCCCACACTGAGTGACACTATAAAAGGACATTTCGTGTTGAGAGAAGCTCTTTCCCTGGTCGACCGTCAAAGCGAACAGTTCGGCTTCCATTCGATCTGAGTTGGACCCCACCAGTGGTAATCTAATTCAGATATCGTTGTTGGAATACAGCCCGAAACTGGACGTGATCGGCACTGGGGACCATTGGAAGCCGTTGGAAGGGACCATTGGAAGACTTGGAAGCCGTTTGGATGCTGCCGATAGTGATTTGTGTAGGTATAGTGTGTCGTATACCAAGTGTGTGTGTGTCTGAGTAGCGTTAGCGTGTGTATGTGTGTGTGTGTATGTGTGTGTATGTGTGTGTGTATGTGTGTGTATGTGTGTGTATGTGTGTATATATGTGTGTATGTGTGTGTATGTGTGTGTGTATGTGTGTGTGTATGTGTGTGTGTATGTGTGTGTGTATGTGTGTGTATGTGTGTGTGTATGTGTGTGAATGTGTGTGTATGTGTGTGTATGTGTGTGAATGTGTGTGTGTGAATGAGTAGTGTGTGTATAACGTGTATGTGTGTGCAAAAATGCATTCATCCGAGGTAAATTGATTAATGACAGAATACTTTTATGGGCAACAAGTTAATTATTTTTCCTCTTAGTTTGTATGCTATGGTTTATGACAGGTGTATGTGTTTTTTGTGAAGTGTTCATGGATTGTTGTGTTTGGTATTTGTACGTTTGGTGTGTGTGTGTGTGTTATATACTATGGCTATGGCAGAATTAAATCTCCACACCCACAATAGTCCCACGTCAAGCCTACGTTTGTGCACTCAAGAACATATCCTTTAACTTTTCTATACAAAAATTTCTTAGCTACAATGCTTCAAGAAAAATCTATACAAAAATTCATACACCCATTCATAAAAAAATATTCTTTAGCCTGAAAAAAAATTAAATACATGTAAAAACATGTGCAAAGTTTTGTTAAAATACAAAATGATCGATATTGGACAGTATCGTTTCGCATGGTTTCGTTCAATACTTTTCAACTCGATCTTAAGGAATTAAGGAGTTAAGGAATTTTAGGAGATAAATCAGTTTACAAATTTTACATTTTTAAATATTTAAAAAGCCCGCAATTGGTATTTGAACTGGTGAAAATCGGAATAGAAATGGGAAAAAAGTAATACACAGTCAATTTTTTTTATTTTTCTATAGAAAAATAAAACAATTTTCTGACTGTGTATTACTCTAAAGTGGTCACCTCATCAGTCAGAGGTTTTTTCTTTTATTTTTATTCTATCCATTTCGAGATGAAAGATAAACAACACCCAAATAAATATAATAACTGCCAATGCTCCTTATATTTTTTCTTCTTCAATTAATTCGAATTTACTATTATTTTGTGGTAAATAAAATGTTTCGATAGCGGTAAAGCTTCGATTTGATTTTCCGTCAAAGCGGAAGACAGTCTCAATTGTGTTTCCGGATCCCGCCATCAAAGTTCCTCTCCTGTCCCGCTTCTATGTCGGGAAAAGCATCAGCTGCATCGTGCCATTTCTTACACACAATAGAATGGCATACATTTATCTGTTCGTCTCATATTAGTACGCCTTACTGGGTACGGTATGATCGGAATATTTCCGATATTAAATACAATTATTACCAGGCCTTATATGCAGCTTTCCTTTCAAAAGCCCGCTAGAAATCGAAGCATTTCCATCATCACCATGACGTTTTGAAACTGATTAAATTCAATTCACTAGATAGCACTCGAGGAAACCCCTTTTAGCGAAAAATCAGTCTGGAACATTTAAACTTCATTCCGCTCGAAGGAAAAGTGCTCAACATTTCTAAGCATTCGCGTCGCAACGTAAGATGGAAAGATAATTTCAAAACACGCTACCCTTTCGCAAAATTTTAAAGCAGCGTCCGGAGCCTTTGAGACTGCAGGTTTTACTTTCTTCCTTTGCTCGCTGGGACTGACATTTTACTGGCTTGCAGTGAGCCCCAAGGCTGATAAGAGAAAATTAATTAGCTCTACTGGGCCCTCGTCCCTGTTTTTTGCCAGCTTCAACTTTATGCACGGTATATCTTAAGTTGTTCAATTGTCGACAACCTGTGCAGGAATAACTTGTTCGGACCTACTTGAGGGGGCTCTGGTTACAGGTCAATTAGTGTAAATAGGATAGGATTGGTTTCGGTCGGTTTAATCTGCCCGGAAGTAGTTTTCAAAGTAAGATTAATGGTTGAGAGAAAAATACTGCACGGATAATGAAATCCGTGAAAATTACATTCGCTTCTTTAGCTCGAAAACGGCATTCGTTCAGGTTTTTTCCTAGGTTAGTTTTAGTGAATAGTAGATTATACTTGAAATTCATACATTGTCTTAACCTCGATTTCATTCTTTTGACCCACCACAGAAATTAATTCCGCAAGAATACCTCATTCTCTTTTATTTCGACTAGAATCAAAATTTTATAGAGCATCCCATCAATGGCACGCTAATCAGCAAACCACAATCCCCCATTTGGTGAGCTTATTCCAGCTCATTTAACGACTCGCAATAGGGAAACTAAGAGCGTAGCAGTAATTGCAGATTCTTGTCATATCTACTCGGAGGGAACGATACCTAGAATGGTTACGGCTTTTTTTTACGATTTATGAACACCAATCTGCTCTCGCTTACCCAGAACTAGATAGTGTCATCGTGGAAAGCTATAAATTGGATGACGTTTCTGATGGTGGTACTTTGCAATGACTCTTCCTTCCGTGGATGATGCATCTTCCCAGTGAGCTACAGCATTATCGATTCCCTGCTTCTGGGGACGCTTCGTAACATTTAACGTTAGGACGTTTGAAGGGAGAAAAAATCCGTTTAAACAGAGTAGCTCGTAAAACATGAAGCAGGAAGAGTGCTGCAAAATATCGTTTTTATGTAAAATGTAACAAAACCTAATTAGAAAACAGTTACTATTGTTAGAAGGTGAAAAAGTAACGTAAAAAGAAAATGTTTTTTTTTTACAAAAATCTCAGAAATGACTTCACTTGGTGATGTGTTCACAATGAACAAAAACGTGCCATTAAACCATAATAAAACAAAAATGAAGAAGGCGATTCCTTGAAAAGTCATCCAAAACTACCGTTGATCTTTTTTGTGCGAGTATCGTACCTACTTAATTCACATTATTTTAGTTTTATTGTATGGAATATAGTGCAACGTATTATCAAATATCGTATGATCAGTAAGAGCGAGGATAAAAGGCGACGAAGATGAAGCATCACTTAGCTACTGATAGCCCTATATTGTTGGTGTTTGGTTATTCCTCTCTAAGTAAATACATGTCTCAGGCTTCCGAGACATGTGGAACGTTTCCTGTTATGTAGTATTTTATGTGCAGTATTAGCATGTAAAATATGGAGCTCGCCATGAGAGGTCATCGTGAATAAACAAAACAATCATACAAAAAATTTAGGCTATGTACTGCAAGAGAACTGTAACCAACAGAAAAACTGAGATAAACCAAAAAGTAACCAACAACAAGAGCATTGATGATGCCATCGATAACGATGTCGAAAATAGTAGGTTACTTTGATCTGATTCGGCGGGATGTCATTTTAGCAACACCCGCCCAACCACATCGTATAAGTGACAGACAAATCCAAGGCAAACCAAACAACAAAAGACCCATCAGCGAAAATAGACCTGCCACATAATAATGGTCGACTTTCCAGTGAATCCGACGGCCTGCAGGGAAAAGGCCAACGGGGAAAAAGACACACCCACGACCCGAGCATTTGCCTGATTATCCGATTTTCACGGGCAGCTGCCCACGCTTCGGTCACTCGTTAAGTACAGAGAGAAAATAACAAATTCGCCTGCCAGCCCCTCGTCAAAACTTCCAACAACCAGAGGAACAGGTTTAGCGGGAATCGTGTACGTACAACGAACGGAACCTGCATCAATTCGCAAAACATCAACCGATGTCCTGAATTGACCGCGCGGAAGGGGAGAAAAATGGATTTCGATCCCCTTTCAATTTATTGCTTTCTAATTCGAATTTGTTTTGCATGTTCGAGCTGCTCGCTAGGCTGCACGAGTAGGGCTTTGATTTACCGACTGGACGAACCAAACTAGACAGGAATCGATTCGAACTGAATTGGAAAAACCTAAATTAATCAACCTAGCGGTCAAACTCAGCCTTTCTCATTCAAACTTATTATTTGTAAAAATTTATTTACATGAATGCTTAAATCCAATAGAGGTATATTCACTTCAAACTTTTGAACAGCATATCAAATGGTTATGAAGTTTGTTATTTGTAAGTTTGAGAGATGACTCGTTTGTATGACACTAGTTATGTTCAAATAAGTCGTGTAATACTTGAGATAATAGACTTTCGTTGTTCTAACAATTTATTACATAATGGTTGCCTAAGTTTGATTACAATCAAATTAAAAGAGAACGTATAGGGCAGTCAAACTTTGAAACCACGTGTTCAATCATAATTCATCAGTTAACCCTAAACTAGCCCGTTCATCTGATATCAATATTGTTCAAATCAGTTGTGTAGTTTCTAAGATAATGAAGTTTCGTGATTTTCACATTTCGATACATTACAGACGAAGTTACAGTTCAATTACAGCAAAATTCAATAGGGTGTTATGAGGCAGCTAAACCTTTCATTTGACACTAATTTTGTGGAAATCGGGTCGGCCATCTCTGAGAAAAGTGAGTGAGTCCAAGTAGTCTTCGGAAAATGTTCCTTTTCATAGCTGGATTTCACATTTTTAAACATAACAGCCAGAGTAATAATCCGTTTGCAAAAAAAAATCAATAGGGTCTTATGGGGCAACAAGTCCTTCCATATGACACTGATTTTATGAAAATCGGTCCAGCCATCTCTGAGAAACATGAGTGAGATTAAATAGTCTCCAGACCACGTTTCTTTCCATAACTTCTGAACCACATGTTCAATCTTCATAAAATTCAAAAGTTTAGGGTTTTTTGGGTAGCCCGTTCATTTAAAACTAATTTTGTATAAATCGGTTTAGTAGTTTCTTAGATATTGATGTTTCGTGATTTTTACATTTTGATACATACTCTGTATGCCGGAAGGGCACTGGGTACTGAAATGCCACTGCGACATTCTTGCTGATTGTCTTTTGTGGCGGGCCCCGATTGCTGTGCACAGGTTACGGATTGCTCGTACTCATTGATGGAGTAGAACTGTTTTGTTGTAAACCTGTACCCCAATTAGGTACAACATAGTTGATGAAACTAATGACCTGCTTGGTATTGAAGCTCCATACTAGGTATGGAGTTAAAAGGTAACTTCCTAAGAAGTTGTACCTAGAGGAAGCAAGAGCTTCGCAAGAGCAAAACAAATGCTCTGAACTCTCTGGTTCAGATTTGCAGAATCGGCAGGTGTCGTTCAACACTACGCCGATTTTCTTTAAATGATAAAAGCGGGACAGTGTCCGGTGGGGAGTCCCGTGATTATCCGTAGATCACTACGATTTAGACTAAGTAGCTTTCTGGCGGTTCCAGGGTTCGGATAGATAAACTGTTCCGCTTGTCTACAGCCCTGTGCCTGTTGCCATTGTGATACTATTTCTAGCCCTTCCCAAGTTAGTAGTTCGCTTTTGATAGCGGAAATGGACGTACCCAGAAACGGCTCGGGGCCAATAAACCGCTGAGCTGATCCCTGTCTTGCTAGGTAGTCAGCGTGTTCATTACCCTCGACTCCGCAGTGTCCGGGCACCCAAAACAGAAAAACTGAATTCTGTCGGGAAAGTTCCCGTAGAGTTTCAATGCATTCCCAAACAAGTTTGGAAGCGCATTTGACGGACTTAAGTGCTAGTAGTGCTGCTTGACTGTCCGAGAATATACCGATTTTCGCATGTCTGTAGTTGCGTTGCAGACATATTTTTGCGCAGATAAATATATGGCATATACCTCTGCTTGAAAAACGGTGGGCCATTTTCCCAGGGAAAACGTTTCCCTGATACCGGGTCCGTATATACCAGATCCCGTAAGGGATCCCATTTTCGAGCCGTCCGTATAAAAACTGACGATGCCAGGTGGAAGATTAGGCCCTCCATTGTTCCACATAGAGCGGTTTGTTTCAATCACTCTATATGGAATATCCATGTTGGACCTAACGTCCATCCAGTCGGAGACTGTGGTTAATAGCGGAGTAAGTTTGAACTCCTAAAGTATGCGAAGGTGGCCGATTTGGTCCCCTTCAAGTATAGTTTTCCTCCTTTGCAACCTTAGAGCGCCAAGCTCTGCTTCCTTTTTCACATGAAGATGTAGAGGTAGTAGGCAAAGCATAGCTTCCATGGCTGCAGTTGGAGTTGTTCGCATAGCGCTGGTAACCGAAAGACATGCAAGTCTTTGAACTTTTTTGAGTTTGGCTTGCGCAGTCACTTCGTTCACCTTAGGCCACCACACTAGGGCAGCATAGGTGATTCTTGGTCGGGCAATGGTCTTGTAAGACCAGAGTGCCAAGTCTGGTTTCAGTCCCCAGGTCTTACCGAACAGAGTTCTGCAGGCCCAGATCGCTGAGATCGCTTTCTTAGCGGCATGATCCAGTTGTGCAGACCAGTTAAGTTTCTTGTCCAGAATAATTCCGAGATATTTGACTTCATTGCTGAAGCCCAGTCTAACTCCATTCAGTATTGGAGGAGTGATGGAGATCGTCCTTCGTCTGCCGAATGGAATTAGGACTGTTTTTAAGGGGTTTATGTTTAGACCCTCCTGTAAACACCATGACATGGTGGTATTCAGAGCCGTTTGCATTCGGCTCGACAGAGTTGCGTCATCTTTACCTCTGACGATGAGGACGATGTCATCGGCGTATCCAATGACCTCGTAACCAAGCTGTGAAAGCTTGTTGAGAAGTGCGTCGACAATTAGTGACCATAACAAGGGCAAGAGAACTCCTCCTTGCGGGCATCGCTTGATCACTGACATTGTTACAGACGAATCTCCCAAGGTTGCTGTGATCACTCTGCTAGAGAGCATTGCGTGTATCCAGATCCTTGAAGTGTGGTCGATTCCCTTATGAGAAAGAGCCGTATCAATTGATGCAAAGGACGTGTTATCGAAGGCCCCTTCAATATCAAGAAAGGCACATAGCGCCGCCTCCTGATAACTCAGTGACTTTTCAATCAACGTCACTAAGCTGTGAAGAGCAGTTTCTGTTGACTTGCCGCATTGATAGGCATGTTGGTTCCTGTTCAGCGGGGAGTCTTTAAGAAACTCATCACGGATATATTTATCCATTATTTTCTCCATCAGCTTGAGAAGTGATGAAGTCAGACTTATGGGCCTGAAAGTTTTAGGTAGGGTTTTGTCCTTTCTTCCAACTTTGGGGATAAACACTACCTTCACCTTCAGCCAGTTATCCGGAATATGGCCCAGGATAAAGCTGGCTCTGAAGAGGTTGATGAGTTCGGACATGATAACTGCGGCCGATTTTTGTAGAAAGATGGGTAGTATGCCGTCTGGACCTGAAGACTTCATAGGGTCGAATGAGCTTAGAGCCCAGCCTATTGAAGCTTCCGTGAACAGTCGACGGGCCAGCAGGATGGACTCCCGAGACGCCATATGTCTCGAATTGTTCTGTCGCGACCCATCACTATTCAGTTCTTCGGTCTCTGTCGATCCAGGAAAGTGGGTGTTCATAAGAACTTCCAGCGTTTCCTTGGTAGTGACAGTGAGGCATCCATCCTCTTTCCTCACTTGTCCTAAACCGTTAGTATAGTCTTTGGACATCGCCTTTTGGAGCCGCGTAGCTTCCGGCAGAGTTTGGATTCTTTCACAGAAACTAACTCTGGATTTCCGTTTAGCCCTGCGTAGCTCGGCGTTGTACTTAGTGAGGGACGCCCTGTAGTCGTCCCAGTTAGACGTGACTTTTGCCCTGTTGAACAACCGCCTAGTTTCCCGACGAAGGTCACTAAGTTGATCATTCCACCAGGGTACGTCACGGCATACTGACCGCTGTGTTAGTGGACAGTTAGCGTCGAAAGCATCCATGATTCTGTTTTGTAGATCATTTGCTGCCGAATTCAGGTCAACTGAATTTCGAATGTTGCTGTAACTGGAAGTTCGTGAATCGATCAGGTGTTCCTTAAAGGATTCCCAATCTGTATTCTTAGGATTTCTGAACAGCTCTCTTTTCAGAGGGTTAGCCTCTATATTAAAAACGATGTGTCTGTGGTCCGACAAACTAGTTTCATCGGAGACATGCCAATTTTTTGCCGATGATTTGGGTTTCCCTTCGTCATTGGGCCTTGTCTGTGGACCGGGAACTAAGTCCATTTGACATTCGTCATTCCCTTGTGGAGAAAGTAGGATTAAGGATGAAGCAGAGGGTCCTCCGTCCAGCGATTCGCTGTCGAGGTTGAAATCATCCTCATGCTCCATCTCCTCCGTTCTGCCCGGTGCGTTTGTTTTTATTGGACTACGCTCCGATGAGTCCATGGGTTCCGGCAAAGAAAGGCTGCCGGTGGCCGAATTTTGTGAAGTTTTGTCGTTCATAAAATTCCCACGAGTCGCTGCGTAAAGAAGAGTCCGCTGCATCAGTGACCCGCGTGATGCAGTAAGGGCTAATTACTGTGAAGGGTGCCCTGGTACTCCACAGGCTCCGTTAGAGGCTGGGTATTTCTTAAACCCCCCCCCCCACCACGTTATCCCTCGGCACGGGTCGCATAACACCTTAGCTTAGGGGTTTTAACCATTGGATTTTACGCAACAGCCATGGTTAAGAGCTGTTGCAACCATCCCCAAGCAACAATTGAAACATAACAAAAAAATAAACTATGATCATTTGTTGCACTAATGAAATTCCGAGGTTTAAAGAAACACTTTTTGTTACTACGGTGAAATTGTAAAGATACAAGCAACAACTAAAGTTGCATCGCTGCTTCAAAAATCTTCACACCAACAACGTGATTCGCGAGGTTGGATTTGTTGTTGAAACGTGTAAACGGCATTTGAAAACCTAACCTTCACTGAATAGATCTAGTGGGAGGAGCATATATGTTGCCAACGTGATGCTTGCTAGATACACAAAACAAACACACAAAAATACTTCTAAAAGTTGCTGTCATGTTCTTAATCTATGTAACAGCAACTTTTGTTCGATCGTTTGCCTTATATTTGTTTTTGAGATGAGGTAATTTACTGCGTTGTAACTTTTGGATACTTGGATTGGAAGTCGTCCAAACAGTGTGGGTCTCTAAAACGAAATGAAATTGATTGCTTTGAATTTAATTATCACGCTGAGGTGCTAATGAATAAAAAGCAAAATTTAAAACTGAGAATGAGCATGAGCATGATAAGGGAGGCAAAATTAAAAACTGAGCCATAAACTAGCAAGTGCTACAGCAAATGACGTAAATAGCAAAAACGAGAAAATTGAATAGAAATTGATAACTGGATCAATCGCTAGATCGCTATACAGACAATCTTTTTCCATTCTGACCATTTGCCATTTTACAATCTTATTACAACACCATGTAGTTGCTATTTCACCCTAGTTGCTGCCACGATACATCCTCGTTGCTGAAATTTGACCGTGCAGCATTTACCATGTTGTTATCAAATTCCACGCATAAGTTCATACACATTGCTGTTTCATTCTTGGAACTTGTGATGAAACAACGAAAATGTTGCAATTGGCTCCGCCTCCTGCGCTTTTTTTGTCATTGTCTAAGAACCTGAGATGTAGCTGCAACTTAGTTTCGCATTAGAATTTGTTGCTGTGATGCACAAAGTTCATAATCGAAACAAATTTTGCTGCTTGGGTCCTCCTTTACAGGGGCTTTGGACCCTCTGCTACAGTTCTCAATAATTCAAGTCTATTCGTAAAGGCTAAACTGAACCAAGAGAACCGTAACAGGCGGAGTTGATACATATCCTCTAAACTAGAAATCAGATTACAACAAAATTCAATAGGGTTTTAAAGGGCAACTAGTCCTTTCATTTGCAATTAATTTCATTGAAATCGGTCCAACCATCTCTGAGAAAATCGAGTGAGTTCAGTCCCCAGGTCTTACCGAACAGAGTTCTGCAGGCCCAGATCGCTGAGATCGCTTTCTTAGCGGCATGATCCAGTTGTGCAGACCAGTTAAGTTTCTTGTCCAGAATAATTCCGAGATATTTGACTTCATTGCTCATTGCTGAAGCCCAGTCTAACTCCATTCAGTATTGGAGGAGTGATGGAGATCGTCCTTCGTCTGCCGAATGGAATTAGGACTGTTTTTAAGGGGTTTATGTTTAGACCCTCCTGTAAACACCATGACATGGTGGTATTCAGAGCGGTTTGCATTCGGCTCGACAGAGTTGCGTCATCTTTACCTCTGACGATGAGGACGATGTCATCGGCGTATCCAATGACCTCGTAACCAAGCTGTGAAAGCTTGTTGAGAAGTGCGTCGACAATTAGTGACCATAACAAGGGCGAGAGAACTCCTCCTTGCGGGCATCGCTTGATCACTGACATTGTTACAGACGAATCTCCCAAGGTTGCTGTGATCACTCTGCTAGAGAGCATTGCGTGTATCCAGATCCTTGAAGTGTGGTCGATTCCCTTATGAGAAAGAGCCGTATCAATTGATGCAAAGGACGTGTTATCGAAGGCCCCTTCAATATCAAGAAAGGCACATAGCGCCGCCTCCTGATAACTCAGGGACTTTTCAATCAACGTCACTAAGCTGTGAAGAGCAGTTTCTGTTGACTTGCCGCATTGATAGGCATGTTGGTTCCTGTTCAGCGGGGAGTCTTTAAGAAACTCATCACGGATATATTTATCCATTATTTTCTCCATCAGCTTGAGAAGTGATGAAGTCAGACTTATGGGCCTGAAAGTTTTAGGTAGGGTTTTGTCCTTTCTTCCAACTTTGGGGATAAACACTACCTTCACCTTCAGCCAGTTATCCGGAATATGGCCCAGGATAAAGCTGGCTCTGAAGAGGTTGATGAGTTCGGACATGATAACTGCGGCCGATTTTTGTAGAAAGATGGGTAGTATGCCGTCTGGACCTGAAGACTTCATAGGGTCGAATGAGCTTAGAGCCCAGCCTATTGAAGCTTCCGTGAACAGTCGACGGGCCAGCAGGATGGACTCCCGAGACGCCATATGTCTCGAATTGTTCTGTCGCGACCCATCACTATTCAGTTCTTCGGTCTCTGTCGATCCAGGAAAGTGGGTGTTCATAAGAACCTCCAGCGTTTCCTTGGTAGTGACAGTGAGGCATCCATCCTCTTTCCTCACTTGTCCTAAACCGTTAGTATAGTCTTTGGACATCGCCTTTTGGAGCCGCGTAGCTTCCGGCAGAGTTTGGATTCTTTCACAGAAACTAACTCTGGATTTCCGTTTAGCCCTGCGTAGCTCGGCGTTGTACTTAGTGAGGGACGCCCTGTAGTCGTGCTAGTTAGACGTGACTTTTGCCCTGTTGAACAACCGCCTAGTTTCCCGACGAAGGTCACTAAGTTGATCATTCCACCAGGGTACGTCACGGCATACTGACCGCTGTGTTAGTGGACAGTTAGCGTCGAAAGCATCCATGATTCTGTTTTGTAGATCATTTGCTGCCGAATTCAGGTCAACTGAATTTCGAATGTTGCTGTAACTGAAAGTTCGTGAATCGATCAGGTGTTCCTTAAAGGATTCCCAATCTGTATTCTTAGGATTTCTGAACAGCTCTCTTTTCAGAGGGTTAGCCTCTATATTAAAAACGATGTGTCTGTGGTCCGACAAACTAGTTTCATCGGAGACATGCCAATTTTTTGCCGATGATTTGGGTTTCCCTTCGTCATTGGGCCTTGTCTGTGGACCGGGAACTAAGTCCATTTGACATTCGTCATTCCCTTGTGGAGAAAGTAGGATTAAGGATGAAGCAGAGGGTCCTCCGTCCAGCGATTCGCTGTCGAGGTTGAAATCATCCTCATGCTCCATCTCCTCCGTTCTGCCCGGTGCGTTTGTTTTTATTGGACTACGCTCCGATGAGTCCATGGGTTCCGGCAAAGAAAGGCTGCCGGTGGCCGAATTTTGTGAAGTTTTGTCGTTCATAAAATTCCCACGAGTCGCTGGGTAAAGAAGAGTCCGCTGCATCAGTGACCCGCGTGATGCAGTAAGGGCTAATTACTGTGAAGGGTGCCCTGGTACTCCACAGGCTCCGTTAGAGGCTGGGTATTTCTTAAACCCCCCCCCCCACCACGTTATCCCTCGGCACGGGTCGCATAACACCTTAGCTTAGGGGTTTTAACCATTGGATTTTACGCAACAGCCATGGTTAAGAGCTGTTGCAACCATCCCCAAGCAACAATTGAAACATAACAAAAAAATAAACTATGATCATTTGTTGCACTAATGAAATTCCGAGGTTTAAAGAAACATTTTTGTTACTACGGTGAAATTGTAAAGATACAAGCAACAACTAAAGTTGCATCGCTGCTTCAAAAATCTTCACACCAACAACGTGATTCGCGAGGTTGGATTTGTTGTTGAAACGTGTAAACGGCATTTGAAAACCTAACCTTCACTGAATAGATCTAGTGAGAGGAGCATATATGTTGCCAACGTGATGCTTGCTAGATACACAAAACAAACACACAAGAATACTTCTAAAAGTTGCTGTCATGTTCTTAATCTATGTAACAGCAACTTTTGTTCGATCGTTTGCCTTATATTTGTTTTTGAGATGAGGTAATTTACTGCGTTGTAACTTTTGGATACTTGGATTGGAAGTCGTCCAAACAGTGTGGGTCTCTAAAACGAAATGAAATTGATTGCTTTGAATTTAATTATCACGCTGAGGTGCTAATGAATAAAAAGCAAAATTTAAAACTGAGAATGAGCATGAGCATGATAAGGGAGGCAAAATTAAAAACTGAGCCATAAACTAGCAAGTGCTACAGCAAATGACGTAAATAGCAAAAACGAGAAAATTGAATAGAAATTGATAACTGGATCAATCGCTAGATCGCTATACAGACAATCTTTTTCCATTCTGACCATTTGCCATTTTACAATCTTATTACAACACCATGTAGTTGCTATTTCACCCTAGTTAATTTGACCGTGCAGCATTTACCATGTTGTTATCAAATTCCACGCATAAGTTCATACACATTGCTGTTTCATTCTTGAAACTTGTGATGAAACAACGAAAATGTTGCAATTGGCTCCGCCTCCTGCGCTTTTTTTGTCATTGTCTAAAAACCTGAGATGTAGCTGCAACTTAGTTTCGCATTAGAATTTGTTGCTGTGATGCACAAAGTTCATAATCGAAACAAATTTTGCTGCTTGGGTCCTCCTTTACAGGGGCTTTGGACCCTCTGCTACAGTTCTCAATAATTCAAGTCTATTCGTAAAGGCTAAACTGAACCAAGAGAACCGTAACAGGCGGAGTTGATACATAACCTCTAAACTAGAAATCAGATTACAACAAAATTCAATAGGGTTTTAAAGGGCAACTAGTCCTTTCATTTGCAATTAATTTCATTGAAATCGGTCCAACCATCTCTGAGAAAATCGAGTGAGATTGGGAGGACGTTACACACACACACACATACACACACACACATACACACACATACACACACACATACACACACATATACAGAAAAAGCTCAGCTCGACGAGCTGAGTCGAGTGATAAACGACATTCGGCCCTTTTTGGTACAACATCAAATTTAAATGATGTCGAGGCCACATATTTTGATCGTAGCTATAGTTTTAAACAGTCTGAGGGTTACGATTCTTTCTATAACTTTCAAACCACATGTTTAAATATTATGAAATTCATTGTTTAAGGGTTTAAAAGCCCATTAATTCGAACTCAATTATTTTCATAGCTTCTGAGATATAAGAGCGATTTTCACATTTTGACGCAGCGCCAAAACTAAAAGTTTGGTTGCAATGAAATTCAATAGAAACCTAAGCGGCAAATAGACCCTCCATTTGACACCAAGATAGAAAGAATCGGTCAGACCATCTCTGAGACAAGTGAGTGCGAAAAAAAGGTGCTCATACACACCCACACTCACACACACATGTAGACCTATACATGCATACATGCAGAAAATGCTTGATTCGTCGAACTGAGTCGAGTAGTATATGCTTTCGGCCATTTGGGTCACTTTTCTACCTTTTAATTAGCCAGTGATCGTTAGGAGAAAGTCAATATATTTGGTTTCATTATGCGATTTCACATTTTCATAAACAACGGACAAAGTTACAATCCGACTACAATGAAATTCAATAGCAACCTATGGGGCAACTAGACCTTTAATTTAACACTAATTTTGTGAAAATCGATTCAGCCATCTCTGAGAAAAATGAGTGAGTTTAAACAACCTCAGGATAACTTTTCTTTAGACAACTTTTGACCATATGTTCAATCATTGCGAAATTTGAAAGTTAAGAGTTTTGGAGACAGCCGGATCATTTGCAATCAGTTTTATTGAAATCGGTTATGTGGTTTCTGAGATATTGATGTTTCGTGATTTTTACATTTTGATACATAACCTCTAAACTAAAAATCCGATTACAATGAAATTCAACAGCAACCTATGGCGCAACTAGACCTTTCATTTGCAATTAATTTCATGAAAATCGGTCCAGCCATGTCTGAGAAAAGTGAGTGAGAAAAAAAAAGTTGCACATACACATACAGAAAATGCTCAGTTCGTCGAAAGGGGTCGAGTGGTATATGACATTCGGCCATTGGGACCACTTTTATACCTTTGGTTTTTCCAGTGATTGCTATACCTTTCTAGGAGAAAAGCAAAAAGATCTGAAACTCTTCGTTTCCTGTTATTTAAATCGAGATAGGGAAATTGTTTTCTAGACTAGACGTGGATGTTCTGCGAGCGATAATCGCCTTAGAAAATCGTGAATATCTAATGAAACTTAACCTGGCGATGGAAACCATCAACAAGCGATTCATTTAACGACGACTTAATATCGATTAACACTCTGTAGCTCGTTCCGGTGGAATTTATAAACAGTTGCCAGCCCGTAAGCACCCGCTACAACAACCTTGTAAAAGGGGTATTACTTTTACCGCTTAAGTCCCTTTTCAAAATTCATGATCCTTCACATCGTCGGCTCGAAAGGGTT